>NW_013666722.1:213807-217754 GCF_000517525.1 Limulus polyphemus | reverse complement strand
GCAACTGGGGGCGTGATGATTAGAAATTTGCTGGTTACCAATAATTTATCTTTCTTGTTTCTTCTGGTACATAACAGCTATCTACACTAACCATCCCGAATTTTAAACTGATATAATAGAGGGAGGGGAATTAGTTAATTACACTCGCCACTAGCTCTTGGGTTAATATAACGGAATAGTGGGATTTGATCGTTACTATTATAACGCACTCAATGCGCTCCAAACTGCGTTGAGGTATTTTACGTAACGTGACGCGAACCTGGACAGTCTGATTTAAAGTCTGGCACGACAATCTTTGAATAATGCCCAGCTCAGCATACAAAACAAAGTTCTAGAAGTTTCGTAATTTCTTTATGCATTAATTCTGTAGTTTTGGGATAAAACTAACATCCAGTTGTGAAAAGTTTTGTTTGTATGATCCTCTCTATTGCAAAATACCAAGAAAATTCTGCTCTTCTTTATTAAATATATATATATACATTACACTAAATAACTGCACAGATTATGACATAAAATTATATGTTAATGCTATCAATATTTTAATGAAATGAAATATTTCAAATAATTAATATTTTGATTTTAATAAACCTAAAACCTTTTAAAGCGTTGATGAATAATTTAAACTTTTACTTTGTTTAATATTCTCGAATACTATATGAGGAGGTGGTGGACTAGTGACTTGTGTTAGGGACATTTACTGTCCCTTCAGTACAATGAAGATATATTACGCTAAAGTCACACTTTTGGTAAAAGTAAATACACAAGATAAGGAGCTGACTGATTAACCTGTAAATGCTAGAATCGATAAATTATGTAAACAAACACTTCCATAAAGTTATAGAATATCCAGATTAATGAGGCGAAAAGTAGGTGTATAACTATGTGTACTTTGTAATAATGTTCTATGAAACACAGCAATTTATCCAAAAGAGATTCCGAAGAAGTCGGCATGATAAAGGGCTTGTCTGTTTGTAAAAATTAATGGCTTTGAACGAATTAACTAACAACGTCGGCTGGTCGAAGTTAGGCTAACTGATAGCTTCTAATGTGAATGTAATGTAAGGCTAATAGATTGTAAACTGAAAAAAGCCGAAATAATCTTAGAAAAATTACCTACCTCTATATCAAATTTGTCTTACGTAACTTATTTTTGCCTTACTCCAGTTCAAAGTTATAAGAAAAAATATGTTATCCCTTTTTCTTAGTTGATTTGATGTAAAGTTTATGTCTACAACAATTACTATATCGTTGATCAGTTATATATTCAACCAGCCGGAAGGAAACATGAAAATGAAAACCTGGACAGCGTTTCTGTTAATGATACTTATATTATTATATAGACTTGTACAAGGTAAGGTAAATATTCTATCTCTGGACTTTACGTACTTATTTTCAAGATAATTTTTCTATCCATAATGCAATTTCCTGAATCAGATTACATTTCATTTTATTGTTTTTTGTGTGGATTTCCGGAAAGCTATACTAACCTATAGATCACCATGGTAGGGGTAATATTAAACAGGACACTAGAAGAAATTGAAATAACGACTCTATCACTCTATAATTTACTTTCTGTTTATTGCTTATCAAGTTTTACCTTTATTCGTGAGACCATTTAAATACTTTACAAAATCTAGATCTTTGATTCGATGTTAGGTTAATGTTTTTGAATTTTTTTCTGTCATTTTAGTTAATATTGATGTTCAATAAAACAAATTAGATTTTTCAAATAGTTATTTAATCAATAGGAAGAATCATACAATTACATTAAAGTGATTTGGCGTATGTCCTATTCCTCTTTTCCTTTAGTACTTTCATCGTCCATCTGGTGTATTATTAATGTGAATCAAAAAGAAAGAATATTCTAGAATTTCTATTTCTGCAAAAACACACTTTCTGAAAGAGTTCAAGTTCTACTGACATAATATGATGGATGAAAATAAATCTATAGCATATACAGTCTAACATCTTTGTAGCAGACTTTCAGATACTTAGCTCTTCTGTAAAATAAAGTGTATAGTACCAAAATGAGATATATTTATATAAAACACACTTTACCGTCGATGAGAAATACGTAACTTATTCCCATTCACAGACAGGTTAATAATTGATTAAATTTATTTCCAGATTGATGAGTTCAATGCATATTTTAAAAAATGCGCCAGATAACGTTTTTTCCTTTTAAGTAATTTGAGTGCAGTATGTTTAACACTCATAAGTTTTCTTAACACAACAATAGAGTGGAGATTTTAGCGTAACTGATGCTAAATGACATCAGATATGGGATCAAATAAAGCTGGTAGTAACGATGAATACATTGGCCTATTGAATGCGAGGTTTAATATTATTATATATTATCTGTGAAAGGGAGAATATGTATCCACTCATAATTGAAAATTCAATTCACATGGAAATTATATATTTCTAACTTAATTTGTATGAACGGTTTGGGTACAAATCTCTTGTTACGTAATTAATTTTGTGATATTTCTTTCTCACAAATTTTTATGTCACAGAATTTGGAATATTATCAATAAACTTCATGAGACTAAATAATTATTAAGTGCTGTGCATATGAGATTTAATATACCTTAACTACTCAGTAGAAATACTTAAATTAAATTATCAATACACACTAGTTCGTAGGATATTAAATACATTTAACATAAAACTGTGTTACAACGTTCAGAACGAAGTATTTTAATGGTTTCAATGAGCTAACGAATAGATACTTTATTTCGGTAATTCGCAAATTTTCGGTTTGTTATGCCCTTACTGCTTACATTAATCTCTTAATCGTATTAACAGCTATTGACCATTATAATCAAATGTTCACTGACCTTAAACACCATTAGCGTACCGCTCAAGTATTTATTTGATGTTCCTAATGTTATTATTGATTAGTGACTTTACAGGTCATTAGAGTAAAGGTCAACTATTTAACTGATGTCCCTAATGTTGTTACTGATTAATGAACTTACAGGTCATTGAGTACAACCCAAATATTTACTTGATGTCTCTAATGTCATTATTGATTAGTGACCTTACACGTCGTTAGAGTAAAGCTCAACTATCTGCTTGGTGTCCCTAATGTTATTATTGATTAGTGACCTTGATGTCTCTGATATATCATCATTCACCTAAGTCTATGATGTTTTCTCTAATAATTTTTTGTCAGTGAAACATGTTAGTTAGTGCACAGTTTCATATCCATTGCTATTGTTCACACAAATTTTCAGTGGCTAACTCTAGCACCTTGTTGGTGAATCTAATATTGTAATTCAATAACAATGTTTTTACTTCTCAGAGTGAAAAGCCCAGTATGCTATATTTTACATTTCTTCATATATTACACGGTGTAACAATTTTGCTGGCATTCTACACCAATGATTCCCTAACTCTGGGTTGTTAAGAAGTATTGGGGTTGGATGCAGAACAAGAAATAGTAAAAGATAAACACAGTTTTATTTTAGAATATTTGCAAAATTAATAGTCCTAAAATTTGTTGAAGCATTAGAGCAGTAATCTAATCTCCCCCAACTGAGCACGGTTCTCGGGAAATGGCTTAATTATTCAGTTTAGTCGTGAGTTGGGAAAAAGACAGGGAATCTATGCATTACTTTGTCTATAATTTCTACTTCGTCTATCTACAATTCATTTAAGACAAAAGTTTCTGTAAATTTCTAGAGGAGAAATTGAAGTTTTTAGGTCAATAAAGTTGGTCTGTAATAAATTATATTATTTTACATATAAATGCAAAGATACAGAAGAGATATATATGCTAGCTATTCGTAGTTTTTTAAAGAAATATATTCGAATATTGAGATTTAACTGTCGCGTTTAAACAATACCCAATGCCACAAAGTGTGTCGCATGATTTTGAGGCAACAGGACGTGAACAGTGGACCATTGGATTCACATTGTGCTCGATATCCACTAGTCAGACC
>NW_013666722.1:203877-212719 GCF_000517525.1 Limulus polyphemus | reverse complement strand
AATGAGACAGAAAAATAAAAATTATTCTACCACATCCGGTCCTCGTTGTCATTGTTAAATCATAACGGATAATGACATCCTAACTTTATTATTCATTATAATTTAAAGATGACAACGAGGACTGGTGGTGGAAGAATAATTTTGATTTTTCAGTCTCATTATAATTTTTTGTTTGTTTTGTATTAAGTTCATTATTGTTTTATAGTGCTGATTAAATCGACTATTGGCAATGACTGTATTTAATAGCATTGGAATTATTGATTGATTTATATATGTATATAACGAATAATACTACTGGTTACCTTAAACGAACTTTCTTAGAGGACCTCGTAGTGGTTAGTTGCATATTTAAGTTATCAGTATAGTCTCATATTTTCTTATTGAATTTGTTACCATTAAATGTTTTTTATTATATATTCAGTATTTTCAAATTACTTTATATCTACTAAACGACAATTATTATGGTCTAAACGCCTTGTACAAGCTGGCAAGGCATGATTATAATTAATTATACTTGTCATAAGACATTATGTTTGGTATATTATTTTTAATACTACATTCTTAATCTAGTCGATCGTCTAAGGGATGTTCAAGAATTGGAAGAGTGTATAATAAGTGTATTTCAACCACAGAACACTCGTCATATCCATTGCCGAGGACGCATTTCACTTCATCCAGAAGAGCTGTGGACGAGGAAGATCAAAAATACATATATATGAAAATATACAATCCAACTATCATATTTATTATATTTGGTTAATATATACGATTAAAATAATATAGTTTGTACACTCTCCGTTACTTACAGTTACTCATCATTCGATTAGAGTGTTTACTTACTATTCCTTTATATTTTTAATTTAACAAGTAATCTCCATGTATCTTTACTTAGAAATACTTTTTTTTAATAATTAGTTGTTTTTATGATTTAGAAATTATTTCTGTTTCACAAGGTTCTTGTAGTTGTCATTAACTGACAACTTGGAAAAGAGCATTTGTTCGAAACGTCGCCGGAAAATAAATTACAACTATAAGGAGATGTATCTCCAAAATTTTATTTTATCACCTTTGCATTTTTCTAATTATATATATGCTCATCCTGTATTGTTAGCATTTAAGTACTTTATGCAATTACCAACTATAATACTTTCCTTTGTGTATTAATAACTATTGTATTTTACCTCATTTATCATCCGTTGCGTTTATGTACTTGCTATCTACTTTGTTTGAATATTTTCAAACTGCATATTGAAAGATTTTCATGATTATTTAACTAAAGTTTAGAACATTACCCTTGCCTCAGTGATACTAAATTGTAAACAAATGGTTTTTGTTTTGAGTGTTATTCTGAGTATTCTAGATATATGTAAGTGCTATTTTCTAGTTGGGAATGTGGAGTTAGTTTGATTTATAAGAGCATAATAGTTGAAAATTCGATTATTGCTTTTCTGTTAAACATACGTTTTCGCAAAAAAAAGCAAAAAACAATTATGTCGAAGCATTACATTTAGCGAATTTGTAATCATAATGGCAGATAGAGGTTTAAAAGTTTTAAGAGTTTCACTTATGCAATTTGAATACACTTTAGACTTAACATATTGCTGAGCGGTCACGAGTTTACTCGTGTTTCGCGCAGAGCGTCTTTGTGTGCCATTTATTAAAAGGTTGTGTTCGAAAGGAGTCGGACACGTTTTATTTTGTTCCGGTCGGTTATTATTTTTTTTTATTTTTATTTACAATACCCATATTTTCATAAATGGCTTCTCGCAGAAAACGTAACGTGTTGAGTGAAGATGAGATAATTACTGAACTATTTGATGATAAATTGTCAGATCCTCCAACTGAAGGTGAAGATTCTGATGTGGATGTGTTTGTGGATCATTCTGATAGTGACTCTAGCTACAGTGACGTTGTTAGACTTACAAAGATACGTAAAGTTGTTGTGCTCTCAACTGATTCTGAATCAGAAAGGGATGATGATTCTACAAATGTACCTGTTAGTGATTTGTTTCCCATTGTGATAATGATAATTGGTCAGAAATAGATATTCCACCGAACTTGGAAATGTTTGAAGGAAATACAGGCGTCACTATAACTCCATCTGAATCCGAAACTATTGCCGCCGTGACAAGTCTAATGTTTGGTGATGATTTGTTTGAAATGTTTTGTCAGGAAATGTGTACCTACCATAATCAAACTGCAGAGAAACATAAAATGTCATCTAAATGACTTCAATTGTCTGAAGTTACACCTACAGAACATGAGCAAATTTCTAGGCCTTATTCTACTAATGGGACAGAGAAGGAAATATAACTGGAAATATTATTGGTCAACAGATCCTCTTTTGATTAACCCACTATTTTCGCAGACACTGACCCCAAACAGATTTGAACAAATTTGGACATTTTGACATTTCAATGATAATCAGAAAATGGATGAGTCTTCAGGCAGGCTCTTCAAAATTCAACCAGTACTGGATTATTTTCTCAATAAATTCAGGACACTATACAAACCAAAGCAACAGTTGTCATTGGATGAGGGCATGGTTACATGGAGAGGACGCCTAAGATTCCGAACATACAACCCTGCAAAATTGTAAAATATGGCCTGCTGGTGAGAATAGTGTGTGAGAGTGACACAGGTTGTATTTGCAACACGGAGATTTATATTGGTGAGGAGAAAAATTGGAGGAGACTATTCTTTCATTTCTTGCTTTCAATCATGAATTATGACATCACGTATACCAAGACAATAATAACAACAATACTTACATTGCAAACCTGTTCCTGGACTATAAAACAAGAGCCTGCGGAACAATCAGAGGGAATAGAGGGTTGCCGCCAAGCCTTGAAGGCTGAAATTTCAACACTGAAAAAGGTAAAACAACTTTCCATAGAAAATGTGATGTTCTCGTTTACATACTGAAAGACAAGAGAGAAGTGAGAATGGTTTCAACCATCCATGATTCATCTGTTTCTACTACAGGAAAGAAAAATAGAATAACTGGAGAAGAAATAAAAAAAAACCTATGTGTGTTCTCCAATACAATGTCCACATGAAAGGTGTTGGTCGTGCAAATCAGTACCTTTCATACTACACCATTCTCAGAAAAACAGTGAAATGGACAAAAAGGGTAGTACTTTATCTAATAAATTGTGGCTTTTTCAATTCATATATATAATATACAAAGCTGTGAATCAACAGAAAAATTAAATATAAGTAGTTCCTCCTCTCTGTGACAAAAGAATGGATTACTGACAAAGAGAAAGAAGGCTCACTGGAACTAGAGAGGTAAGAATCCGGTCCATCATCTGAAGGTACATGGAGAGCCCACATAAGGGTCCCCCAGGAAGACTGTCTGGTGACATGAAGCAGATATTCCTGTGTTCATTTCATCTACAGGAAAAAATAAATTTCCTACCAGAGCATGCATAGTTTGTACTGCCCATGGGAAAAGAAGTGGAACGCGATACATATACAAGTTTTGTGTGGTTCCACTCCTTATAAGAAAATGTTTTACAATACACCACACTTTTAAAAATTTACTAGGTGTCTTCATGTACATATTCTGTAAGTTTCAAATATACAATAAAAATATAGTTGAGTTATGAACAAAATAAAACGCGTCCGCCTCCTTTCAAACTCCACGTTTTAATATATGACACACAAAGACGCTTTGCACGAAACACGAGTAAACTCGCAACCCATCCATAATGTGTTAGTAAGATCACCTGGAGGTGCAAAGATACATCATAATTATCTTTCAAGCATCAATGACATGGTTATTTTTATCAACTTATATTATAGAATAGAGGCCATTATATGATGTTTCTATTATTTAGTCTGAATGATTCGGACTAATGTCTTGAACATGGCTTTTGGGTCTGTGTTACTCAGAGTTCTCCATTTCAAGTTGATTATGCAAAATGATGTTTTTCATAAGATTCTGTTAAAAATATCATTTTGGTATTTATGAAAAACGTTGTTAGCAAGGAAATGGACAAAATGCAAGTTAAGTGTTATGAGTCGACGTTTATTTGTATATTCCTACTTGTGTATTGAATAACAAACATTGCATTCCACATTTAAATCAAATTAAAGGATGATATAAAATGTAAAAAAAAACACACAATAGTTTGTTTACTAATCAAAGGAATCTTAATTTACATTTCTTCGTCAGTTGTTTCATGTTCATTCTGTTTTTAAACTTTATGATGTAGGCCAGTTACAAGCAGACGCATCTCAGATTTCCTGTGATTTCGAACAAGATCTCTGTAACTGGGAAAACCTTGGAAGCAACAGTGCTTGGGATACTGTGGAAAGTTCTGTATTTACCAACACACCGCCACCATCTGGTAACACGATTATCTTTCCTCTCTAACTACCTACATTTTTTCTTAATATCAATTACAAAAAATAATAAGAATAAGAGTAAATTGTGGTAATGACGTATATAGGGCAATAATTTATGCTGGGTCCTTCAATACCACGATTAATTTAATCTTGAGAAATGACAGGCTAAAATGAATTCATATATAATTCAAATAAACATAAACAAAATTTACAATCCCTCATTACCTTACACGAAAAAATATAGTGCTCTAAAATTGTGAATAATGATAAGATGCATAGCCAACATTAAGAAAGAACATTTTAGAGTATATGAATACTATTAAGCCGAAGGTAATGTATACGTTTTGGAAAGGCTGTATATTTTCGACGTACAAGTGTCGAAGATCGCATTTTTCTGTGGAGTTAACGCTATATACTTCCTCTACTGATTCCATGAGAATACGTTTTTTACCAGGTAGTGCAAGTAGTTATCTTGATACATCAGACACCGCGCGCTGATTTGTTACTTCAGGCGATAGGGAAGGGTTAGACGATGAAGCCATATTGCCACGAAGTGGCAGCAAAGAGCATATTGTTAGGGTATGTTAAGCAAGGGTATAGAAGTGGGAGTGACATCGTAGTTAGAGTGTTACTCATCAGAGTGTGTGTTGCTATAGGTGGATGCTATCACCAAGGTTCTATAGGCAGGTGGTGTTACTAAGGTACAATAGGCAGATGATCTTACAATGGATAATGTGTCTATAGGCGGATGGTGTTTCTAGATAGATTGTGTTACTAATATCTGTGTAGTTAAGGCTGATAGAAGACGCTAAGGAAGAGAGAAGACATTAGAAAGATAAGCTGTTAAACTGTTATAGATTTTTGAATGTTATTTAATATTAGTATTATCATTTGTAGTGATTTGGGTTGAATAACAGAGGAAAACAAGATTTAATAAGATTGGTAAATACAAATAGTAGGATTAAAATTTTAAGTTAGAACTTAGTAGTTTAATCTGTACTACAACGTTAGATTAGGCTTAGGCAGTGTAACCATACTTTTAGGCTTATTTGTAATTCTTCGTAGTGGTAAATCGTAAAAAAAGGTTAAATACATTGTTTCATGAAACAAATACAATCTAAAGACTATTTAAGGATTATCTTGTTTACTTGACTTTAGTCTACATCCATTAGTTTAAATTCAGTTTATAGGTAGGTTATAAATTAGGCTAAGTACATTGTGTTATTACTATTAATATCAGAATTACGTAAATATCAAATAAAGTAAAGACTAGCTATTTGTCACTTCTGTAAAATTAAAGATAAACGTAATTAATTTAGTGTAAACATAAAGCAGTAACTGTAATATATTTGACTCCTAAATATTAGGTTTAACAGTGTTGGCAATAGGCTGCTGTTATTTACATTTAGTATTGAGTATTTATTTCCAGGCTACAAATACAATAGTTAAGACTGGTATTGGAGTTAAGCGTTCACAATTTGTTAGATGTGATGGATGAATGAGTGGGTTTTACAACTCGGAACTGGTATGTACTTTTAAGGAAGCTAGTACAGTAGTGAAGATGTGCAATTTATATGTGGAGTTTGTAGGTTGGAGGCTATCGTAATTAAAGTAGAGGCAATAGATAAAGAGAATGGTAAACTGTGGGAAGTGGCAGCAACATTTCAAGAGGAGTTTAAGCTATTATATGCAAGGGATAAAATATTACGTTATGAGTAGGTCAGTAGGGCTAAATACTAGGCTTAGGTTAATATGTAAGGATGAGCAGATAGACTGGTTGGACTTGTGGGATCAATTCAATGGGAGAAAGACCTTTTTGGATCCGATCCTGGCCATACTTTTGGTCTTGAAAATCTTACAAGCCTTTAAGGGATTTGAAAGACAACTAGAAGCGCTCAGAAACTGTTGTTTTCTTTGCCCCGTTCAGAGAATGTAGGCTTAAACTATCAATGAATGTAGTAAATTTTGAGACAGTACTGACTGACAGACATGATGCGTGTGTGCAGTAGCGTGATTAATGAAAAGCCTCAAGGCATTGGAGAAAGCCATGAATGTTGAAAGCTGGAAACCGGAAGTCGCTGTGAAGAAGAAGGCTTGAAGTCTAGGTAGGCAAGCAATGGTATATTATATGGATAATGAAGATGTAAATGTGAAACAAGGCTGTGACAAAAGCATCTAGTTTCAAGAAAAACGTGATCTGAAAACAAACATCAGTGAAACTTTTAGTTTGAGAATTTAAAGTGTGGAGGTGTTTGAAGTTAATTTTAAAACCAAGCGACTAGGGTTTGAAATCAAATTTAAAAACTTGAAATTTAGAAGTTAGTAACAATGTACAATCCCTTCTCAGGGCTGAGATCTGTAGGTTCTATGCTATTTCTATGTTATTTAGAAGTTAGTAACAATGTACAATCCCTTCTCAGGGCTGAGATCTGTAGGTTCTATTCTATTTCTATGCTATTTAGAAGTTAGTACCAATGTACAATCCCTTCTCAGGGCTGAGATCTGTAGATTCTATGCTAGAAGAAATTTTGCCATGAGGAAATGGGAGCACCCCAAGAAAACCCACTTTCATGGCTGGGGTGCTGAAAAGCTGTGCCCGGTTGAAGCTGGTAGGAAAAAAATTCATGATGGTTATTAAAGATTAAGCTTAAGAAAAACATTTTGAAATAAGCTTGATGGGTGGAAAGTCGATGGTAATGCTGGGAATGTCTGGTATTAATCTTCTTTGGAGGCTGAGTCTTCTATGGCAGTGAAATAAAACAGGGAACTTGGGTCGAACTCGGCAGTATTCACGCATTAATAGGGTGACAGGTATTGCTTGGATGATAATCAGAGGAATATGCAAAAGTGGTCGATGCTCTGTTCTTCTGTTTTGGGTTCTCCTGGTTTCTTGAGAATTCGAGTCTGAGATTCACGGTTCAATGTTTGAAAGGTACCAGTGGATCTTGAGGCGTTACTTTGTGATGCTTGAGTCTGTGTATATTGGGTTTTTGGTGTATTTCTATAGATAGGTGGGGTCTGGGTAAATATCTCTGTAAGTTCAGAGGATTTATGGGAATGCTTCTTGGCATATGTTTTCTTTGCGAACTTGTCTGAAGAACCTTTTTTTTTTCTGGATCTGCGTCTTCTTAGCTTGTTTCGTTCGAACGTTGGTGGTGGGTGATTCAGTGTGGGGTATCTGTGGTTTGCTGATTTGTGCTAGGCAATGAAAGAACTCGCTGGGAAGGTTAGAAGAAGTGACGGTGCAATGATACAGGCGTTTGGGTCAGAAATGAAAGAAATAAAAGTTACGTCACATCCTTGAGTTAATATTATGTCAGAAACTTATAGTTACAGTCTTCATGAAATTAGTGTTATTTACAGTGGTTCAGGACCAGATATGGTGTAGAGCATGCAATTTACTATGGTTTGTTTCTTCCAATGCCTGGTGGATTACGTTTGAAGAGATTGATTGGTTGACGTAAGGAAACAGAAAAAAGTTAGATTTAGAGTGGCCAGGATAACAGATAACAGTTAAAGAACAATTACATGATAGATATAGGAGATCTTCGTGTGTAGGGTTGGATGAATAATCCTCCTCTATGGAGTATTCTAGTCTTGGTCGGGTCGGTGGCTACATTTGTTTAAAAACAGTCAGGAAGGCGTTGATTTGCTTGAGTGAGAAGTGTCATGGGGAAGCCTGTCGATAATGACCAGTGGACTGTTGGAAATCGAGATCGCAGAAAGCTTTTTGGAATGAATGGTTAACATTTAAATAGGATAGGGCCTGGCTTGCTTGCAAGGGCTATTAACTTAGCTATAAGGGAAGATTTAAACCAGGACCAGGATAAACAAAATGCAAAAACTAGGAATAGAGAAAAGTTTAGCATAGGAAATTGTTAATATTGTAATGCTAGAACTATAAGAAATATAATAGATGACTTCAGGACACTGGTAGGAATGGAGGGTTTTTATATAATGGATATAACTGAAACATTGTTAAATGTAGATGAATTTGATGACAGAAATGTCTTTGAAATACAGGGTTACAGTCTATTTAGTACAGATATAGTACTAAAGAGAGGGGAGGAGTGGCATTATATGTAAAATGGTAGTTACATCCTGTTGAAGTTGAGGATACCAAAGGTAATAGCAAAGAGATTGAATCCATTTGGGTTTCTATTAGTAGATATAAAGAGAAAAAGGCTTTTAGTGAGAATTTATTACCAACCACCAGATTAATGAAGTCGTAATTATGGGTTATTTCAATTTGAGGCATATAGATTGGGAAATGGTCGAGTCAAACCACGAGGGAAAATTTTTTGGAAATTGTTCAAGATGGGTTTTCTTACCCTAATTGGTCAAGGAACTTACAAGAAACAATGCTATTTTAGATTTATTGTTGATTTCTAATATAGAAATTGTTGAGAGGGTGGAAACTAGGGAACATTTGGGTGCAAATGATCATTGCTCTATTTGGTTTGATGGAGGTAAGAAATAACGATATTTT
>NW_013666722.1:192646-203867 GCF_000517525.1 Limulus polyphemus | reverse complement strand
TGTGAATTGGGCAGCTTAGTTATTTGGAGACACTGATAAAATGTGGAATATTTTTAAAAGATAATTTTTTATATATTCAAGGTAAACATATTCCTTATAGAGAGAAAAGAGTAGCTGCAAGTAAAAAGCCAGGTTGGATCACAAAGAGTGTAAGATAAAAAATTAAAGAAACGAGTCATAAATTTAATAAATATAAAACACTGGTATGACAGAAGATTTAGAATATTGTAGAAGATCGAGAAAGCTGGAGAAACGGGAAATTAGGACATCAAAAAGGATGTATGAGAAAAGTTTCGCTGAAAATGTAAAAAATAATAGTAATGATTTCCTTAACTACATTAAGGGTAAATAAAATGTTAGGATGGGGTAGGACCCTTGAGGAATGATGAAGGAATGCTCGTATCTGATGATTAAAATATGGCTAGATTATTTTATTTTTGCTTTTTCTTCGGTTTCTACTAACGAAGATTTATGCAGTGTTTCACATTTTGAACGGTTGATAGATGGGAACAAGATCGAAGAGATGACTGCATTAATTCTGAGCTGGTTAAGAAAGCATTTGGAAGTTTAAAGAACGATAAGGCTGCTGGGCCAGATAATATTTCCCCATGGGTTTTGAAGGAGGTTAAAAATTGTATATGTGAACCACTTGCTATTATTTTTTGTCAGACCTTAAGTAGTGGGCAGGTACCAGAGGATTGGAAGATAGCTTATGTAACTCCTCCATTCAATGGAGGTGACATAAATTGTCCCAGTAATTATAGATCCGTTAGTCTTACATCACTTGTGGGAAACATTTTGGAAAGTCTGATAAAAGATGCTTTGCAAAGCCATTTAACAAAATTTAGAATTTTATTGCGTAATCAAAATGGTTTCACTAAGGAAAAATCTTATCTTACAAATCTTTTGACATTCTTTGAAAAGACTGCCACTTATGTAGATGAGGGTGTAGATTTCGTGTATCTGGATTTTCAGAAATCAAGTGTCATATAAAAGGCTTGTAAACATTATCTATATAGGTGTGGGGGATAAGTTAGCTAATGGGATAGATGAGTGGCTGGATAAAAGAACGCAGAACGTTGTAATAAATGGAGTTGAGACTCATTGGATTGATGTTACAAGTGGGGTACCGCAGGGCTCAGTCATAGGACCTTTGTTTTTTATTTAAATCACTGACGTAGATTAAGGAATAGTTAATAAATACTTAAATTTGCAGATGATATTAAAGTAGTGGGTGTTGATAGCAGTAAAGAGGTTGCTGCTGATTTACAAAAAAGGATTTAGATCATTTAGTGATTTCGACAAATAAATGTAAAATGGATTTTAATTATAATAAATGCAAGATAATGCATGTGGGTTATCATAATTTGAATAATAAGTATAATTTGGATGGGAATAACCTTAACAGTGTCATAAAAGAAAATGATCCTGGTGTAATTGTTGATCAGTGGCTTACGCCATCCAAGCAATGCGCTGTTGCTAGTGGCAAAGCGAATAGGATTTTAGGTTTTATCTATAGAAATATTGAATACAAGTCTATAGAGGTTATAATTTCATTGTATTGGTCACTGGTTAGACCACATTTGGAGTATTGTGTTCAGTCTTTGGTTCCTTACCTTAGGAATGATATTTAATTCTTGGAAAAGGTTCACAGGAGGATTACTAAAGTGGTACCTGGGATGGAGGGGTTGTCATACGAGGAGAGGTTGCGCTCTGTCAAACTGTTTTCTCTTGAACAAATAAGAGTAAAAGGGGCTCTGATTGGGATGTTTAAGATTGTAAAGGGAATTGATAATGTTGATGCATAATCCTTTTCATTCTTAACAGGGAGAAAGGAAGGACTAGGGGACACAAATATAAACTTAGGCAAGGTAGGAGTCATCTTCAGTTAAGATAGTTTTATTTTTATAACAGGTTGGCCTTTGGAATGAGTTGCCTTCGGAGTTTGTGGATGCAGTAAATTTAAGGGTGTTTAAAAGAAAGTTTGATAACTATATGAATGATAAGAGCTAGCTTTAAGATTATTTTATCTATTCATTTAATAGTTTTAGTTTAGTTTAGAGGATGGAACAGCCGAGATGGACCAATAGGTCAATTGTTGTCCCAAAACGTTATGTTGTGATAGTTTTAGTATAGGTGGATTGTTCAATAGAATGATGAGCTCAACGTAGGGTATCTCAACATATGATTACTTTATTAACTTTATAGTTTTCAGTTGTATAATATTTAATTTGCATAAGATTCTTTTTAAAATTATCATTACTGAAAAGTTTTTAATCTCTTTTAGAATTTTAGTTTCGCTTTTTAAATAAAATCAGAAATCATTTTGCATTTTTAAGCATCACTTGTAGTTTTAACGTATGTCATCAACATTACAGTTTTCACCTCTATATTTAATTATGTCCTTAAAAGTAAATATATTATTTGAATGAGATAATTAGAAAATATAATGTTTTTTCAGTTAATAATTAACTTACATGTGTCATAAAAGTTTTGAATATATTACAAGTAAAACCATTATTTATCAAAACAACTAAATAGTTTTAACGTATGTCATCAACATTACAGTTTTCACCTCTATATTTAATTATGTCCTTAAAATATATTATTTGAATGAGATAATTAGAAAATATAATGTTTTTTTCAGTTAATAATTAACTTACATGTGTCATAAAAGTTTTGACTATATTACAAGTAAAAGCATTATTTATGAAAACAACTATTATAACATATTGTATTACACATGCCAGTTTTTTTCATTCTTAGTATCTTTATCTATTATCCGAAAGAGGCAAATATTATAGCATACCCGCTTTTGCAATTATCCATTGCTATATGTATACGACACTTCACTATTTCATTAGTTATATTTTTCACTTCTCTAACTGTTATAACATATACTTTGAAAAGTTTTATCAAACCTAATGTTTTGTTTTTTAAATATTGAACTAGACAATTACATTATTATTCCACAGCCGACTACATTTTTAAGTCTGGACTTAGAACACATTTCACATATTGTAGTATAGTTTTTGCTTCTATATATAATATGCATGACATATTTTTTTTACATTTTCTGACGTTTTGTATGTAAAACACTTATCACTAATTCATTTCCCTAATTAATATATTGTATAACATTCATTCTCTCTAAAAAGGACGTTTATTTAATTTTCGTGTTTAGTTTTATAAGTTGAGTTCTTTCACTAAAGTTTAGTTGTTAAGGATCTATGGAAATAGCTATGTTTAACCATTGTTATTGTAGAAAATTATAATCTTATCTTTCTGTAGATATTGTAATTTTGAACATTAAATGAACTATTGCGTACAGGTGTTCTTTCTATTTCTATCTGAAAGTCATTGACCTTGAATGCAAACAGTGGAGAGGTCAACACATAGAACCACCAATTGTTGTGGACACTTCAACTCTATTGGACATTTAGTCTGAATCACAGTTGATGGTATGTCAACCTTTTACTAAGGGAGGGGGCTGATAGAATTTAATTTTATGGCAGAAAAGAACATTTTACGAAAATAAAAGACAATTATAAGACATAGTATATGTTACTATTTATGATTTTGCATTAATTACTAAGATATAAATCTCATACATATATTTACATTATACTTAATATCGAAAATGAATTGTTCAAAGTTTACATAATCATATATTTTCTACATAAATTCAAAAATAGAAGATTATAAATTTAATGTTCACCATACTTTAACTTAACTAGTGATGGTCAGCTTTTGTATGTCACTGAATTTAAAAATCTGTAGACATAGTTTACTGGTTCTTTCACTGTGCATAGTGACGAAAAAACACTAACTGGGTATTCATGATATTCTATTTCTTAAGACTTGGCCGGACATGTTCAATATGTACATTTCAGTTAGCAAACAATTCTTCTCAATTAGACTCCATGAAATGATTTTCTATATATATAGATATGCTATCATCAATGTATGTAAGTAAAATCACAAACTCTATATAAAACTGTTGTCACACATACTGAAATATTTATTCAGAAAACGTTAGGTTCACTAATATACCATTTACATAAACATCTAAGTTTATAAAATAATGGATTGTCTCATTTAAATTAGCTTTCATACAACCTTTCTACACTATGTTTGTATTACTATGTTACATAAGTTGTTTCGTTAACTAATAGTTTTACTTGTAAAGAAATCAAAACTTTTATTACACATGCAAATTACTTATTTACTGAAAAAAAAACAGTTAGCTATGTTAACTATCTCGTTCAAATAACGGTTTTACATATAACTTTTTTTGGACAGAAATAAACATAGAAGTGAAAACTACAGTATTAATGATGTACCTGAAAATTATAATCAATACTTAAAAAGTACAAATGACTTGTGGCTTTACTTATAAAGAAAAACTGAAATTGTGATAGAGACTAAATACATTTTACTAAGGACAATTTTAAAAAGAATGTTATGCAAATTAAATATCATACAACTGAAAACCATAAAGTTAATTATCTAATCATATATTGAGACACATTACAATGAGTTCATCATCCTAGTGAACTATCTGCCTTTAGTAATACTGTCTCTAGTAACGCTGTTCGCCTGTAGTAACACTGACCCTAGAAGCACCTTCTGTTTATAGAAACACTGTCATGCCTCATACAGGTAATGAATAAATTAATACACTATGTTATAAGAGTTGTCTCTTTAAAATAATGGTTTTACTTGTATTCAAAAACCCTTTATGACCATTACAAGTCAGTTATTAGCTGAAAACAGAATTAGCTATACTCATCCAAATGATAGTTTTATTTGTAAGATTTTAGAACAAATAATTAAATCTAGACTGTAATGTTGATGACATAATACCATGCTGAGACACCATACATTGAGCTCATCATGCTATTTGACTATCCACCTATAGTAACACTATCCACCCTAGTGCCACAAACATTAGTAACACAATCGGTCTAGTAACACCATCTGCCAATATAAACACTATCCTTAGTAAGGCCATCTGCCGATAGTGCATTAATAACACCATCCACCTATAGAACCTTGGTAACAGTATCCATCTATAGAGACACCATACACCTTGTGACAGCACCTGCCTATAGCAACACACCATCTGGTGAGTAACACTCTAAATATGATGTCAACTCCACTTCCACACCCTAGCAAAACACCTTTTCGTGAGTTGCATTCAAACTATGATATCACTCGAAATTCACTAACAACGCGCCCTCTGGTATCACTTTGTGACAATATTACGTCAACATTTAGCACAGCCTCTACTGCCTGAGGCAGCTAATCAGCGCAAGTATGAAGTATTGGGATAACTACTAATGCCTTATATATAACCAAGACCTCTAGTCACAAGTTTAAGCACACCAAAAGCATATAAAATATTGTAGCTTCACAGATGTATTTTACAATTTTGCTGTAATTTCAGTCTGTTATATATATATTGTTTAATTGAAAAATCCGTTGGTTTCAAGGTGTGTTTGGAATCTAGTTAAAGGGTTTCTTATGATCTGAAATGGATATGGAACTGAATATACGGATTTCAGTCAAAGTAAATCTTGCTGGAGGACAAGCATATGAAATGGCATGTTCCATTGCCTAATATTGCCTCATACGTCTGGTCCAAATAAAGTTCCCTCCAAATTACAGTAATCCTCGAAGCGGTCATACCAATCCCAAACAGAGCTATTAAGGTGTGAATGCCGAACACTGATACGTTCTGTTCAAGAGTTAATAAAAAAAATCGAACTTTTGAGCTGTTTACTAAATAATGCATAATTATTTAAATACTTCAAAAATGGGTTCAACATCTTTTTATTGACCGTGCAAAATCACTTGACACCTAAGAAATTATCCCTCACCAACAATGAAGTAAAAGAAATCTTCAATGTCCTTATAAAATATACGTTTGTTTCTTTGAAGTTAAGCACAAATCTACTCAATGCCTACCACGGGTTTCGAAAACTGGTTTCGAGCATTGTAAGTCTGCAAACATACTGCTGGGACACAGGGGGTCTATAAAAAATAAGACCCTTTTTCTCTTGTTTTCAAATATGAGGCAAAGAAAACATTCAGTGTATACATAAAGCACAAAAAAATCTACGCGTCTGTCTATTTGTCTGATATCTAACTACTCCTAGGTTGCTGGGCCAGTCTCAAACAAACTTTGTGGGATAATAGTTTGTAATAAGAGACAAGTTAGCGGGGGGTTCACAACCCCTCCACTACCCTATTATTGCTGTTATTGAGCACTTATCATACTTGACATAAGAACGTTAACTACATTCATAGATATCACCAACTTTATTAAATCCATATATTTATATACATATATAGCACAAAAATGTGCGTCTTTGTGTTTGTCTCTTATCTAACTACTCCTAGGTAACTGGGACAATCTTAACCAAACTTTTGGAATGATAGTTTTGAAAAAGGGACATGTTAATGGGTGTTCACAAATCCCTCCATCCCATAGATTGCACCATGTCCTTACAATAAAAACAAACAAAAATAATTTTCTACAAGAAAAAATATACACAGTGTGAGAGAGGGCACACAAACGTTTCATATAGGTCAGAGAGTACGATAGCATCGTCTATGGAAAAATGGAATGTAAGAAATGGCCATCACTATTAGAATACTATTAATACATAATCTCAGATGAAATTTCTACTCCAGCAGCCACCATAAGACTGATATGAAGAGCCGCTTTTTGAGTTATATCCACTACCTACTTTGACCCGCGACTTTTCAACTTTGTCCCATAAGAAGGTTCTATGACCATTTACTGTCAATTAATTAATCCCGTGAAACACTGTGGAAGGACATTAAGAGATGGGTATTGAAAGCAAGTAACAGAAATCATCCCTAATCCTACTACATTGGCCGCTACCTCTTCCTGACCATCGCACAGTGTATACTATGTTTTAAATATATACATATTGAGTTCTTAAAGTTTATACAAAACTTTTGGTGAGGTAATAATGAATACTGTAATAATATTTTATGTTATAGATAGATTGTGTTAAAGTTAGGATTTTTGTGCTATTTATCATAACATCCACCCCCAGATATTTTTATATTCATAACCCGGACAAATAATGGGTACCTCAGCTTGTGTTCTAATAAAATATAAGGAATATTCATTTTTATCAATTCATAATGCTACCAATAAATTGGACCATCCTTAGATGGGAATGAGCATTCCTAGAAGAAACTGGTGAGAGAGTATTAAGTTTTTGTAAGGTCAAAAAAGCTATGCTTGATGTTGATGAGATAGATATGCTGTTTAAATATTGATAAGATAGAACTTTGTATGTTTATTGTTCTCTTGAATTGTATTTGTTTGCCTATTTCTTTCTCCAATGTGTTTTTCAGACTCACAAGAGATGTTGTAAATGGTAAATATTGTAAGTTGTTTGCGTACTGATTGAAAGTATTGTTTGCTCTAACATGGTGTAAGGCGTTTTTCGGTCATTGCTAGAATTCAAAATATATATTCTTCTTTTTCGTCAACTGTCAAAATTAAAGGCTGTTACTTATATTTATTAATAGTACAAATATATACTATGTTGTTGTTGGGCTTAAGATTCTTCTACAGTAGGTGTCTCTGTACTGTATTAACGATAAATTCAATGGTAAATAAACAGCACGCACTGCACTTGTTTTCAAAATAATATATATATATATTCAGAACAAGTTAAACGTACGTACAACAAAGTCTTTACACTATAGAGATTACAGGCATATCATAAACATTATATATGTAGTTCTTTTCTTCTTGTCAAAAGCTCATTTAGGCCTATTCAATCACTTTAGAACCACAATTTGACGGAATATATTATTATTCTTATCTCCTTCTCTATTGTTAGTCTTCATGCCGAACTTTTCCTTGCCCTGTAACTTTACTCTTTTTTTTTGCTATTATCTATTTGCTATTTTCTCTTATTATAACAAAAACTTATTAAACACAAAAATAAATAAATTAACAATATCTAAAGTAAACATTCTTTTATATCATGACAGTCATCTCCACTCTGCAAGGTAGCTATTACTATTCTCAGCCACCCTAAAGATGAGAAGGATGTCAGAGCAAGTTTTGTAATTAGTTCACATAATCACAATTCGTGTGCCATTATTTTTTCTTGTATTGGCTGAGGCTTGAGATTAATGTTGTTGGAGTAGATAGTAAATTGTTTTCATTATTATAGAAATATTGTCGTCTGTTGAGGATAGCTTTAAATATGAATAGCCTGTGTGCCCAATCTACTGACAGGGAAAGTAAAGCGACTTTACTTTAAGTTGCGTTATGTAATGTATAAATCAAAGGGGTGCCATCTTTGCTTAATAGAGTGGTAACTTTTACGTATGTGTCGTCAACATAACTGAGTCAAATCCTAGGATTTAGAGTTGCTTTATCGAGGTTTTTAACTTATAAGTGTCCCATGTAGAGGTTACTGAGTACTGGTGATATATTGTAATCCGTTGCATAGTTGTTGTAGTTCTTTGGACGATCTGTTCTAGTGAAAAGCATTAAACGACATAAAAGGTGTTGTGGGTAGACTATAGGCAAGAAACACAAAAACTGCAACTTCTTGTTGTATTATTGTACATGTATATACTATTTTGAAATTGTAGTTTTGTATATATAAGTTGGATGAATAATTTTAGTATCGTTGAATATACCATCTTATTTCCACAACTGTGTTCTTAATGCACTCCAAGTGGAATCCAGGAACAGATCATTCTGTGGTAATTATTTGATCAAAATTAATATCTGTAAGGTTTTTAACGTGGTTAATTCCAATTTAAAAGGGATGAGAAAAAAATTGAACATAATAGAATAAAGGTATTGTTTTATTTACATACAATATCTATAACATAGCTGTCGATTTACAAAGCATTATTACGAGTAAAATATCTTATGAATTGCAGTAATCAAGATGCAAACAGTTGTTTTTAGCACATCGTAGATTTTTTTTAAATATTACGGTCTAACGTAGAACATTTATTTCAGACTACGTTTAGTTTGAAACTTTTTTTTTATATTCCTAATCATGCTGGTACTAAAAAAAAAAAACATGCACAATCAAGGAAATTTATTCTGTTCATATATTATATATCAACCACCATCTGGGATGGCATTTTTGTTTGAAGAACGTGTATCAGTTGAAATAATTTTCATTTTCATATGTAGTGATGATAAAATAATTTAACTTAAAGCAATAGTTGTTGTTTAACATTTATTTTTACTTTGTAGGGACACGAGTTGCAGCGCTTATTGCAAGGGATAATACATCAGCCTACCTAATAAAAGAGAATATTGACAAAGAAAGTACCACGGGTAAGGTACGGTTGTGGGTTTGGGTGTCCAAAGCAGAGTTTGAAGTAGCAATACGAGATGTTAACAAAATACCAGTTTGGACGAGTGATTCTGCTAATGTGAAAAAGTTTGAGAAAACATGGCATAAAATCGAGTTTTCTTTAGCCGACGAAGTCAAAAAACTACAATCGGGAAAAAAAATTTTCGAGGTAAGAATTTATAGAAAATGGATTATTAATAAATTTTAATATTCCTAGTGTGGCATGGAAAGTTTTATATATATCATTTTAAATAATTAATCACAACCAGATAGGTCTTATAAATTCCCTTTATTATTGTAATTATAATTAATGGAAAAATTAGAGCATTACGTCTTATTCTTATACAGTCGAAAACCGCTTTGTTATATGTATTGTATTAACGTACAACATCTCGATATGCCAGCGGTAATGGTACGGACTTGCAAGGTTAAAATCCAGGGTTCAATGTCTTGGGGTAGACAGAATATAGATAGCTCATTGGGTAGCTTTGTACTAGGAAAACAAAAAATTAATGTCCATTAAAACACTATATTTTGTTCAAATATTAGCATTAATATTCATCACATCAATACTCATATGTGCTTTTATTGAAAATCTCATAAGTTATGTCCAAAATAAATGAATCTCCAGAATGTTGTTATGTGTGTGTGTGTGTATATATATATGTATATACACATGTGTCAGAACGTATTTCTTTTTGAGATAAGGATACCTTTAAAGAAAAATCAGTTGTCCCGCACAACTGTTGCACTATTATTAATAGAAATATTTTATGTAAATGAGAGATTATGTAAAAGTGTATGATTTTACAATAATATCTGTAACACGTAAAGTGAAACAGGTTCACTGTGACAACAATAAACGAGACATCGTCCTGACTTTCTAATACTAGACTTTGTACTACGTTATCTTTAACGTTAGTTCCTTCTGAAAGAGTACTTGATCCTATTCACCTGTCCATTTGATTCAAGCTCATGAGGTTTTTTGACAAAATGTTTTAAAATGTTCGATCATTTCAACCATGAAAACTCACTGAAACCAACTAACAAACTGAAGTTTGTAGCATGCAACTTGAACCTGCATCATCAAGTTTGTAGCATGCAACTTGAACCCGCATCATCAAGTTTATAGCATGCAACTTGAACCCGCATCATCAAGTTTGTAGCATGCAACTTGAACCCGCATCATCAAGTGTAGATTGAAAGATCTAATGCTTTAATTATGAAAACTTTCCTACCAATCAATCAAACTGGTCTGTAATATGTATCATTCTACTGTTTAAGCTCTGTTTCTAATATAGTCGGGCAGGGCACCAACTAATGGTTAGCATGCTGAATTATGTGTCCGAAAGCTCATGGCTCTATTCTCGTTACTGAAACAAAGAGACGATATTGCTCTTCACGTAATAAATGAAAAATATCAACTCCCACTCTTATATTAAAGTAGCCCAAGAGTTTGCGGAGGGTGCTGTTAACTACCTACCTTCCCTTTAGTGTATCAATTGAAAATAGGGATGACTAATGTAAATAGCTCTTGTATAGCTTTTCGTGAACATCCGCAAGAAACAAATAAGTTTCATGTGGCCATCTTATTTGATGTTTCAGTGATAAACTAGAATACTCTGACATCGCAAGAAATTTTTCGAAATGAAAAATATTATATGTGAGGACATTTGA
Source organism: Limulus polyphemus (assembly GCF_000517525.1). Classification (NCBI taxonomy): domain Eukaryota; kingdom Metazoa; phylum Arthropoda; class Merostomata; order Xiphosura; family Limulidae; genus Limulus; species Limulus polyphemus. The sequence continues at coordinate 192,807 of NW_013666722.1, read as the reverse complement.
TCGAACAATCTGGTTGATCGTAACATAGCTTTGTTCCCTAAAAACAGGTAGCGGGTGTCTAATTATTAGAGACCTATGATACATTAATAATGTTATTATTCAGCTTAAAGGATGGTTTACAACCATGAAAGAAAAATAATGATATGGAGAGTCATTATCAT
>NW_013666722.1:175350-191877 GCF_000517525.1 Limulus polyphemus | reverse complement strand
CTATTTTATGAATATAAGTCAATAACTTTGGTATCAAATTGTAGATTATAATTCAAGTTTTAGTATGATCCATTAGTTAATTTCTTAATTTAAAAGTAAATATTAAAAAAAGAGATCCAAAATATCGGTTTTTATGTGTCACGTGGTATGTTGAATGTAGCATTGGTTCAAATTAAATGTTTGTGATGTCCAAATACAGCATGTCCCCCACGTGGTTTTCTGAACCCTTGCAAAGTATTTACGCGGGAAATACTTTCTTTTCATGGCAGATATCAAACGATGGAAAGACTTTAGTGAGCTCGAAATTTTTTAGACTCAAATACAGCTCACTTACTAAGCTTGATAAATTATAGTGGAATTCTATGGTATTTATATAATAATTTATTATTTTTCTGTTATTTCAAAATGTATATATAAAACCTAAAAATAAAAATTTCGTTTCACATCCTCCACGTGCGAAATTTGATAAGGCTTAGAAACCTAGGAAAGTAGCAAACGAGTACAAAGTTGATAACTATAAGAGACAATTGGTTGCTATACTTCTTTATTTACTGTTCTATGTTTTAAGGAAGATATGTTTAAGAACTTATTTATAAATAGTAATAATGTATATACATGTATAATATATTATAACTGAAATGTGACTGTATTTTACAAAATACTAGTCCATTAAAACACAGCCAAGACAGGTCACTTTGTAAAGGCCAGTATTATATTATTGAATACCGTAACATGAGTGCACGTGCGCCGCCGCATCATTGCAACTTCTGTAATGTTAACCAGGCACGGCTGAAAGGCCAATATTACAACAATAATAAATTGATATAAATGTATAATATTATGAGATTTAAGCTATTTATATTAAACATCTGTGTTTTTGAGTTATAATTTGTAGTCATTCTTGAATGAAAAAAAGCATAATTTATATTTCTTTCATAATTCTTATGGTGGTTATGAGGTCAGTCAAATCGACCCAACCAGCACAGTGATACAATTGTGAAAATAACAGATAAAATATAAAGTTTTTCCAAAAAAACAAAAAAACATTTGATAATTATTTGGAGGTTATGAAAATTTAGCATGTGAAATATGAAAATGTTCTAATGAAAAGGAGTATCTTAAAATCAAAATTACTTCGCATGTCGGATAGTCAATATTTGAAAAGATAAAAGGCACGATAGAAACATTACTTAAAAAATTTTAAAACTTAATAAAAATATCTGATATTTTGCGTAGGAAAGCCTTGTAATGTTTACTAAGAATCTGCAAAATTTTGTAAAGATGTGCTTACATTGTGAAAAATCATAGTATAATTACTCTCATGGATACTTTCGTGGTTACGAACTGGGTGGATCTCACCCAACCTATAATGGTAGGGTTAGTAAGGTCAGTACTTGTTTGTTTGTTATAGAATTTCGAGCATAACTACACGAGAGCTATCTTCGTTAGCCATCCCTAACTTTGAAGCGTTAGATTATAGAGAAGTCATTATCATACACCACCAACGTTTGGACTATTCTTTAGCAAAGAGTAATTGACCGACACATAATAACGTCATCCATGACTGAAAGAGCACGCATGATTGGGAACGGCATTCGAACCCGCGGTCTTCAGATCTTTAATATCAGTAACTTGGTTTGTTAAGTGAAGAATGTTTTCAAATACTTGTTCTTTGTTAGGAGCATACAGACGAAACATTTATTTAAAGGTCTTAATTTTCGAGTTATTTTTGGTATACAGATTGTTGGGTATGTATACAAAACAGATTGTGACTTTTTGTCTAATGACAAGAAAGTTCTTTAATGAAGTTTCTTTTAGTGCATTACTTGATAGTGTAATTTTTGCTGTGTAATTACCCGTCAGTCATTAAACAATAGAATATAGCTGTACAGTCATTGGTAAGTGTACCATTCATTCACATTTTTTATCCTCATCAGATTCCTTCTGGCAGTGTTTTATATAATATTTCGTGAAAATGCTGGCGAAGGTTTTTAGCCATTTTTATTTATAAAATGTAATTAAAATGTTATAAAATGTATTAAAAAGAACACTTAGAATGACACATCACACCAGGAACAAAAACAATTGTTGCTAAATGTGCTTTAGATAACATAATGATCACTTAATGTCTTTTTAATATGAATTCTTTATAATATGTTTCCAATAACAATAAGGCTTCGATAGTCATTTACAGGACTTGGCTGTAACAAATCGTTGTGTGTTTTGTTTAACATTATATATTGTGTACCATTACTAAAACCATATATTGGTAAAGATATATTGAAATTTGTGAGTTTTTATTTGCCCGCTCATGTGTTCATTGAAAGGGAAAGGTGTCAATGCGAGTTATCATATTCAACAATCTAAAATCAAAATTGAACCCTGGCATACTTTCTTCCTTCTGAAAATTACTACTGGAGAGAACCAAGCACTGTTCAATTGTAATATTTTCTCCAAAAGTAAAACATATCTTGAGATTTAGTTTTTACTTAACTATTTACTAAGGAGTCGCAATCATAATAGGCCCAGTAAGAAAAATTTCGCCCCATGCCCGTCTGACCCTTACTCTGTCCCTGTCTAGAATTCATAGCTACACTATTATTGTGATCAGTCAAATTACTATTAAATAGAAAGTTTGATTCTCCCCAGTAGTGATTGTCAGAATGAAGAAAAGTACGCAAAAGCTCAGTGTTGATTTTGTTGCAAAAATTACAAACTTCAAAAATGCAACTTTTAAATGTCTATTTCATCTGAGTTGTTATTGTAAATTAAATTTAAAAACAAATACAACAATAATATCGTTTCTTCCCAAGGAATTTTAGCATAAAAGGATTCTAAATAGAAACTAGCATAATAATTGGATTGTTGCTTGTAATGAGATTAGACAAGTTTCTCCCAGTAAACAACTTTTATTTAAAGCAAACAACAATCAAAGGTAAAGAAAAATGTAAATGAATTTATGTGGTTTATTTCTGTCTATATGCTTTGTTGCCCAAAAGCAAATTCTGTCTGTGTTATAGCACCACTTTTCCTATTCAAGAAACATCGAATATTGTTCATTAATTTGTAGACGAGTCTTGCAATACGTGGGTATTATTTTCCTACTGTTTCCAAAAGTAAAAACATATCTTGAAGCACTTTTTTTAAAGAGTTGTGATGATATGCTTTAGTTCTAGTTTTGAATTGTAAGTTAAAGTTGAAGATGAAATTAAAGCTAAAATTAAAGCTTAAAATTTCTTCCAAGTTAGTTGGTTACAATAAGTTTTTCTAGACTGAGAAAACATGCCATTACATAGAAAAAAACATTGCCATTACTTTCAGGACGCAGGTTATAACTATAGTTACTTGTAAATAAGAGATGTTATATACTTGGAACACTACTCGACTTGCCGCTGTAAAAGATCACTTTCGAGTTTGTAATGTGCCCAATGTTACAGCAGTTATTCCTACGAGAAAGTAAACATAACACCCTTGTTGACTAACCTAGTACCATGAATAACTAGGGCGACATTTAATTGGTTGTTTCCTTGACCAACATTTTATATTAAGAACAATACTCTATATAGTCAGAAACTTGTAAAACATATATATATCAACTTAAGGGCTAGAATATGCCTGTATACCCCAGAAAGATCCTTTCAATATTATATTATAATAACATTTTAAATTTATGCTACGTTTATATAATAGTCTCATTCAACAAAATAAAATATTTAATGGTCAACATTTTCCTGAAAGAACGTAACAATAACTTCACAGAAGTAACTGCAGAGAAATAATTGTATTATATTTGTGAAATTTGATCAAAACCTTTGATTATATGAGTTACTAAACTATCCATTTGACCTGGTGAACAAAAGCTAAGAATGTAAAGTATGAGCCATAATTTTTTGAGATTATGATTTGTTTATATTTAGGTTTATGCTCTTTAAATATTTATTTATTTGGTTTTGTTTGTACACTTATCACATTTTACGATAATTTATTTTAATGCACCGGATGCAGCGATATCTATCAGCACCAGTGATAAGGAAACACGTACATTGTGTAAAACACTGTTAAAGTCGACTGTCATTATTGAATAACCTATCCAAAGCTACTTCTAAGAGTAAAGAATTTCATAATTCACATAACATAGAGGGAAAAAAATTTCTGTCACCCCTTAAATCTGATCAAATTATATGGTTTGAGAGAGAAATCTCAACAGTGCTATTGTATAACGTACATATATATATGTTTTGGAATACACCATTATTTCATTGATAGCCAGTTTTGTGTTGTTATGTAGCTGATTCATATCGAGAATAACTTTATCTCCAGATTCATTTACTGAATGAGTCCAAACCTATCTGGAATAATGTTTCTATATATTCAATTCTTAGTTTCAAGAGAGAGAAAAAACCCGTTAAGTGATGAAAAAAATCATCTTTACAACTTTTTATCACTGTGGCTATTTTCTTAATATTAGTAATATATATATATATATACATATAGTTGGATTTAGGCGACTGCTTACACTTGTCGTATGAAGAGAATGTCTTTCATTTGCAAATAATCTTAGTTATCAAGATTTCGGTTACTTGGAAAGGATATAACAGGTGTGTGATTTTAGATTTAAACACTACTACTACAAATGAAAATGCTTTAACAAAATATCATTATAAGTAATCATAGTATTTGCTTTTCTAAATGTGTTTGATCCGACTTATATAACACCAAGAAAAAAATAGACATTTAAGTAAACTTTAGTCTCCATCTGATGCAAAACATGTGATACATCATGCCCATTTTCCTTCTAATGCATTGTTGCATTGTCATTTATAGCCATCCTCCAAGAATAAAAGATTCAATATACAGTTACACAAAATTTCCAATTAAACACTTTATCATGTGAGATTTTCCTGGTTGTCAGTATATGTTGTCATCATGGTAAATTAATCTAGTTTTGCAGAATGATTGATTGTTTGTTTGAAGTTAACCACAAAGCTACACAATGGGCTATCTGTGCACTGCCCACCACGGATATAATTATTTGGACTACTATTCTAGTCTTTACTTTTGCAAAAATGGCTCAACCAAAGTTAAAATAGAGAAGAAATTTATGTTTCGAATTTATCCTTCGCATCATTTGTTTGTTTGTTTAGAATAAAGCCACATTTAACTATTTGTTATGTCTACCGCGGAGAATCGAACCTCGGAATTTAGCGACCTAAGTCCGTAGACATACCACTGCATCAAGTGAAATTTGCAATTAGAATTTTATTACAACGCAAATCTTGGTTTTCATATTTGAATATAAACTTTATGCATATAAAGGGACCTCATTTTGCAAAATTAAAGCATGTAATGTAAAAAACAAACAAACTATATTAACATATATCAATTCATTCTGAACAACGGATTTATGGTTTCTTTTACTTTTAATAGCTCCTGAAATTATTCCAAAGCCTGATATTTCTTATTTATACATATAATAGGCTAATGTCCTTCTGTCCGCAAAACTCCTTCTACAGTTTAAATCCCATTTAGATTAAACTCTGCAAGATTTTTCAACATCACAAAGGGAAGTTCCTAACAAAATTTTATTAAAATTGGGTCTCCTATATGAGGTTTTCACTCATGATATGATATATATGTAGCATTGTCAATAACTGGATCGTCTGATAACATGTTTATACTCACAAAAGATGCAAATAAGAAAACTCGTAATGTTGTATATCAAAAAGTTTTTTAGACAGTATTAAAATGTTCAGAAAGTTTACTTATATTCCGTTGATTGAGAATGTCATACTAAAGTGATTTGACCGAAGGCCCAATAAAGCCTTCTGCAGGAGCGATCACAAACATCCGCCCGTATGGCGGCGTTTCTACTAGTATACTATATTTTAAGTTGAACTGTCACGTGATACTATAGTTGTAACCATTGTGAATACAACAACTCAAGAGACTTTGGAGTGTGGGAATAACATATATATTTCAAATGAATGAGAGCCAAAATATCAGAGACCTGAAATGTCAGAAAGATACAAAGTTTGTCTTACTTAATGCACCATACATTTGTTACGAGGATATCCGAGTTAAAATCTTCAATGCTGAGTGTTGATTATTGTTTTAAACTTGATCAGTGTACCACTGAAAAGTGATGTTTAGAAATTTGCTGATAATCAGTGATATTCTTTCCTGAACTTTAACTAATTTGTTTTGGATATTAGTGAAAAGGTACACAAAGATTGTCTGCACCAGTCATCTCGAATTTTGAGATTAGAGATAATACAAGTAATAAACATAATCCACCACTAACTCCTGCTATTGTAACCGAATAGAGGGATTTAACCGTCACTCTTATAACGCACTCAACACACACCAAAGCACGGTACGCGAGTTTTTGCAAACACGACGCCGACAGAGCCTTGGATTATCAGGTTCTCAATCCGGCACAAGAACCACAGTACCACGCCCGACTCAGCGCGAAAAATTGACAAAGTTTAAGAAGTTTCTTAATTTTTGGGTGGGTTAACTTTTGGGATAAGACTAAAATCAAGTTGTGAAAAGTTTTGTTTGTATGAGCTACTGAAAAGTAGTGATTTCCTCTCCTCTTTTGCAAGATGCCAAAAGAATTCTGCCGTCGTTCCTTTATCGCTTTTCTTCACTATAGAAATTTTCTCGACTTGTCCACTATATATGTATATAAGTTACGCAAGATAATCCAAATATCGCAAAGAAAAATTTGAATTAATACTATCGAGATTTTAATGAAATAAAGTATTCAAAGGATTAATGTCTTGGTTGACGTGTTTCATGGCATTTAGAAGTAAATACACAGCTGATTGATTGATCTGTACCTGCTGGAATATGTAAATTATATAAACAAATGTTTGTTTAATGTTCCAGAACATCTAATTTAATGTGGCCAAACATATATGCATAACTAGATATGCTCTTATAATAGTGATTAAAGCAGTAAAATAATTGAAAACAAAGAGAATTAATCACAGTGATTTATCCAAGAGCTTGTCTGATAGCTGATATGCAACACGATAAAGGGCTTGTCTATTTGCAGTTAATGACTTTAGCTTAGAGACGTTGGAATAAATTAACTGACAACGTTGGCTGCTCAAAGCTAGCCTGGCTGATAATTTCTAATGTAAATGTCATGTAAACCTGATAGATTGTGAATTCAAAAACAACCGAAATAAAAATTAAACTGCTAATCTCGATATCAAACAAGTTTTACGTAAGAGTTATATTTGCCGCACTCCAATCACACTGTACCTAGTTACAAGGAAAAAAAATATTTAGTTTTTGTTTTTTTTGTAAGTTAATTTGGCGTAACTTTCATACCTATTTTTATCATTTATATGATCTCAGCCGGAAAGAAATATGAAAATGGAAGTTTGGAGAGCACTTCTTGGAATAGTACTGATTTTCTTTTGTCAATTTGAACAAGGTACGGTAAATAAGTTATTTCTGGACTTTGCGTAATTAATTTTAAAATTCGGAAGGTTATACTAACCTCCATAGTAGAAATAATATTAAATAAAAAAGTATCTCTATCACTGTTTATTGCTTATACAGTTTTAACTTTATTCGTGAGGCCATTTGAATACTTTACAAAACCCAGATCCTTGATGTGATGTTAATTTTTCGGTTAATGTTTTTGAAATTTTCTGTTATTATAGTTAACTAGCAGAAATGCCGCTCAACGGGTGGTTGTTTGTGCTAGTTCGTGTAGAAGGCGTTATATTTACTTTATGTAATAACTTAATGTATTTATTTCATATTTATGTAACTGTGGTACATTTCAATAAAAACAATAATAATTACGTGTTATATAGGCGCCTCAACTTCAATACTTTTTCACTTTCTTCTAAAGCGTGTGAAGCACATGAGCGTCAAATACTGTCTGAAATAACTTAACGCGTTGCATATGCACTCACATTCGGGCAAACACATCAAAAAACACAAAGAAGCTTCATGTTGTGCGTACTTGAGTTAAACTAAAATGTAGCAAGAGACACTTGGCAATGATACTTAGGTCTTATTTTACACGCATTTACCTTTCTTAACTAAAAAAAATTAATGTAAGACATAGAAATAGGGATCTTATACTACACGTATTAATACCCGATGAAAGAAGCAAACGCGCGTGTCATGTTATACGCATTTGAGGTTTCACAAAACCCTGCTCGCCGGTGGCTCGGTGGTAAATTAGTGTGAATATAAGGCTAATAATCAGGTCTCCCACTCCATCAATTGCGGCTACAAATCTACAGCTCCAGTTAAGTAGAATAGTTGACGATTGCCAGAAATACCGAATTAAAATTAACGTACCAACAAATCAACTGTTAGTCTTTACCAAATAAACAAAGCGCAAATAAGACCACCAAAACGGAACACTTCTCCAGACTGCTCTGTCAGCAAACTTCCTAGGTCTCATATATTTATTCAAAATTAACATGGATTAGCCATTTAAACAATATCAAAACCAAAATTTGACAACGAACAAACTATGCTAGGAGTCTAACAGGTAAAAACAGTGGAGCAACAGTTGATATCATATTAAAAAATATACAAAACCTGTAATGGAATACGCAGCTCCATCATGGGCAAATTTAGTACCCAAACTGATACAAAGAAAACTACAAACAATACAGAACACATTACTCACAACAGCATACAAAGTTTCTAGATCAGCTTCCTCCAACTCTATGCATAAATAAATGAAAAATGCTCTCATTCTAGCTTAGAATATGTGAAATGCCATAATACATCTTGAACTGTTTGCTCAGTGTAGAACTTTACACAACCAAATGAAGCGAGAGTGTATTTTTGCATCAATGTTACATAAATTATCTACATGGACGTGGCCTTGAAATGGGTCAGAGCGAATACGCGAAATTAGCTCTGATTCTCTTGTAGTAATTATAATAGCATTACTCAAGAACCCATAACATATGCTGGATGGAGGATGAGGTCAAACGCACTGACCCTCCCAGGTCTTAAATGACCAAATTCCGATGCCAAGAGAGAGAGAGTGAGAGGTTTCGTTACTTTCGGCGAGCACGGCACAGATATCTCGTTATGCAACGTTGTGCTTAATAACAATCAAACAAACAAACAAGTATGCACTAAATCCTTATGAAACAAAAGGATATCTGGCTCTCGTGATGGGTTTTCACTAAAGTCTGATGCAGACAAAGAAGCACTAGCATTAAATTATAGGCTAGAGGAGTTTAGTATCGGCTCTCCATCCTCCAGTAATCTCCTCGAGATTCTTCTAATAATAATACCCAGTTCAACTTGGTTTAAATACCATCTATTCTTTCCACTTTTCAAATGAAAAATAAATTTACCAAACCAAAATTCCCGCATTTTCTAATTCACAGGCTACATTAGACGTTAAATATTGTATCTTATAAATTAAACATTATATACTCTACGTTAAGTATTATACACGGTATGATACATATCAAATATGTTATAAATGAAATGTTACTAGCAGAAACGCCACCATACGGCAGTCGTTTGTGATAGTTCCTGTGGAAGGTGTTGTTGGGCCTTCGGTCCAATTGCTTTACTATGACAATCTCAATCAATAGAATATAAGAAAACTCTTTGAACATTTTATTACTGACTAAAGAGCTTCTTCATATACAACATTGCGAGTTTTCTTATCTGCCTCCTTTGTGAGTATGAACATGTTGTCAGGCGATCCAGTTCTTGACAATGCCACACATATCATATCATGAGTGAAAACCTCATTCTGCTTTTATAAGAGACCCAATTTTAATCATGCGAAATTTCATCCAAATCGGACTTAAACTGTGGGAGGAATTTGGTAGACAGACGGACATTAGCCTCTTATATATATAGATATTGGTGTTCAATAAAACAAATTAGATTTTTCAAATTGTCATTTAATCAATGGACTCAATCCTTTAATTTATTTTAAACTGATTTATCATGTGTTCCGTTCCTCTTTTCCTTTAGTATTTTACTCGTCCCGTGTGTATATTATTAAAATATATCTACTTCATCACCTCATGATGACCTTAAAATTATACGTGAATTGAAGTGAATGGTCTTCAGTTCTGTTAACGAAGGAATATTCCAGAAACTGTATTTATAGTTTTTTATATAGTACCCAAATGACAAATATGTACCGTATTATTGATTATATATATATGTATATATATAACACTTTGTTTTACACTGACAAGTTAATAACTGATTGAATTAACTTACAGATTCATGAATTCAACGTGTATTTTAAGAGTTATACTGGTTAAAATTTAATCAGTTTTGTGTCATTTTAGTGCAGTGCGTTTGACCCTCATAATTTGTCGTTAGCACAACAATAGAGTGAAGATTTGAAAGCAAATGATGCTAAAAGACATCATATATGTAAAAAAATAATGCTGGTAGTAACGATAGAAACATTTGCCTTACTGAATACGAGGTTTAATACTATCACCTATTAACTTTGTAAGGGAAAACATGTGTCTACCCATCATTTAGGCTCGGCATGGCCAGGTGGTTGGGGCGCTCGACTCGCAGTTTGAGAGTCGAGGGTTCGAATCCCCGTCCCACCAAACATGCTCGCCCTTTCAGCCTTGCGGACGTTATAAGGTGACGGTCAATCTCACTATTCGTTGGTAAAAGAATATCCCAAGAGTTGGCGGTGGGTGGTGATGACTAGCTGCCTTCCCTCTAGCCTTACACTGCGAAATTCGAAAACCATACGAACATACCTATCATGTAAAATTTGATGCACGTGTAAACTCTATGGTTTTGAAGTAGTTTGTCTAAAGGGTTTGGGTACAATTCTCTTGTTACAGAATTCATATTATGGTATTTCTTTCTCACAAATTTCTCATGTTACGTACTTATATAACAAATATAACAAATCAGTAGACTTATTAACTATTAAGTGTTATGCACATGTGATTGATATACCATAGCTATTGGATAAAAATACTTGAATTAAATTAACCATTCACACTAGTCTCCAGTTTACTAGTCATAGTATATTAAAAAACATCTAACATAAACTGTGTTACAACGTTCAGAACGAAGTATTTTAATGGTTTTTATCAGATAACGCATAAATAATCTGTTTTGGTAATTTTACAAAATTTCTGTTTGTTATGCCTTACTGGTAGTAAATATCTCAAGTAGCTTACGTTTATCTCTTAATTGCATTAACAGTTTCTGACCCTTATTATCAGACGGAATTTTCTTTATATAAGTTGGTGGTGTTGATAAGTGTTCCGAAAAACTGTCTTCCACCAGCACTGCAAGTGAAAGAGATTTTTATTGTTATCTGATTCTCAGGGTTTGTTAAACTTTGTTGTGATACTTTATGTTAGATACATGTAACGTGAGATACACGTGTTGTGTACATGTATGTAGATTGATCTATTACTTTCTTATTACTGAAGAATAACATGGGCACATCTACATGAGACTAGTGTTTGTAACAAACATGTTAAGCGTTTGGTGTGTAAAACATGATACACGTTTTTTGAATGTTTCTAACACGAAAGTCATATGTTAGTTATGTATTAAATAAGACTAGTATTTTGTATATTTTAAACAAATGGATTATGTATGAGGTTCATGTAAACCTTGTTTATTATGGATTTGTAACGCAATGTGTATGTGTTAGACGCATGTAAGCTGAGAATTATGTCAGTTGCGTTAGCTTGAAAGTACTAGAATCATAATGTAGAAATATATGGAGTCTATTTGTTAGAAAATAAGGATAAATAACTTTCATGTTTGAAATCACTTAAGTAACTGTCTCTAATAGTTTAGTGCTTATCGTTTTGATAAAGTTCACAACATTTAACTACGTTATTAAGATTAGTATAGCTTTTTATCTTGAGACTATAAAAACTCTTTCGGCAGTCCTAGTTAATTACTTTTATTATTCTATTTTGGTATTTTAAACACGATAAAAAACTGTATAATTGCCATTTATTCTATACATTGAATCTATTTGGTTGACATATGGATGAATGAAACTGCTAATTTATTTACCAAACGTTTTCCTATCTAGAAGTTTGAAAGAAAAAATAATTTAAATCATTACTCTGGTTATTTGACTCACAATATTTCCGAAATTCTCTGAAAATGAATACTGAAAATGAACAACAATACTTTTGTACGTTTGAAGCAAATGTTTCTAAAAATTCGTATTTTTTTTTCATAAACACGATTAATATATCTATATATTGATAAATATAATTCAATATTCGTTTAAGACAACAGAAGACGATATTGTACACAGTTTATTAGAGGTCGTCATTGAGTAGACTTAGATAAAACTACCGTTTGATAGTCAAAGTATAATAACAGTCAGTTTAAGATCGTTCGTTACTAAAGTTATTGTTTTCATACTAAAACAATGGACGTAATTTAGAGGTCATATACACATGATTGAAGGTATGACTGCAACCCTAAATGATGGGATCTTCCGAGGTTTGTTGTGTTCTAAAAAAAAGAAAGTCCTGATATCCTGGTTTCTAAACAGTATTTTTTCACCTCACAGCATTTCAAAATAAGCAAAAAGGCCACAGAAAAGTACCTTACTTGTGATTTTATAATCTGTAAGCATAAAAAAGGGGAAATGTCTTACAATGTAAAAGTAAACATTGAAGTAAAGAGTGGAAACAGATTCTACGTTAATATTTACACAGACCTCTGGCTAGAATAATATTACGCCCATCTTTGAGGCTTGATATTAAGTCGCAAAAAGAACAAACCGAAAACAAATAATCTTCTTCTAAGGCTCTTTCAAAGTAATTTACAGACAGTTTCTTTGCTTTCTAGGGCTTAAATTCCGTGAGACCACGTTTGATACGAACATTTGTTAATAATTATTTCAAATCTCTCGTCTTTACATGTGCAAGGACGTTGCAATACCATTATTCTTTTATATTGCAAAACATTTATATAGAGCAAGTATAGTAATACATCACAAAACTTTACAGTGCTCAGCAATCTCTCTCTTCTCCAATATCCACACTACATTTCCATACGTTACAATATCCCAAATGAAAGCTTGTTGGTTTCAGAATTTCTCGCTGCACATATCTATCTTTAATTTTGAACTGATAGACAAGAGGAAAGGCAGTTAGTCAAGCACTCACTGCCAACACTTCCGCTAAATTCTAACTTAATACTGGGAGTTGAACATCACTTATATAACAGACCCATGGGCTACAAAGTGCGGATCACGTTCTTCGGTAACAGGACACAAACTTTAAAACCACGCATTCACATTCTGGACATGCTATCCACGAAGCCGAAGTTTTAAATAGATATTTTACTGATGTTGTCACTTCTTTAAAGAGTAGAAATATAAAGTGTTTAGATATTTCAATTATTCATTGAAAACACGAGTGGAATAAGATTTCACAAACTAAGATTGTGCTACTTGTCCTGATAATTATCTCAACTTATCACACAATCTGATGTTAGGAAAAACTTTAGACTATCAACTCACAGATACTACGAAGCGATTACTTAGCCTTTCATTGCACAACTAATTATCAAAGAATTTCAGATGTTTGCAAAAAACGCAAAATTATATATATATATATATTAATATTCAATATACAGTGGATTTCTAGCGTTGTTTATAAGTGCTTCTGTAAATGCATGCAAATATCACTCACGCAAAAATACTCGCTATGATAATTGCTAATTTAGACACAAGGTTGTGGTTAAATATTAATATTTTAGTTTTAGTTTTAATCACGTTTAAGCACTTACGTTTAGTGATATATTTTCTAAATCCCTTAACACTTCACTGGAATTGTTTTTTTTTTTTGCTTTTCTTATCTATGGTTTGGTGCAATCCCAAGTGTATGTAATGTCACCTATGTATCGAAGATTTTCAGATATTGGTGAAATGAAATTGGTATATGAAACGTGAAATCCATGTTTACACGTGTGACATCTGACTTAAATTTATACCCAAGTATATGTAAAATTAGATTCGTGTGTTCTTCAAAATTTGGTAATATATATATATATCAAATATGTGTAATATGAACTCAATCTTACCATGTCTGACATCAAACGCTAGAAAAAATCCCAAGTATTATGTAAGAATAAGACCAGTGTATACATGCCATGAGGCTTACTGAAAACTCAGGCAGATGTAATGTTAGACATTATTCTTTATCTTTCATCATATATCAATGAAAATCTAAATGAATGTGCAATTAGACTTTAGACACAAGTATACCTAAAGCGGAAACATCAAACCTAACAATGAAGATACCTTTACATTTTGTATCCTTCCTGAATGATAGACGCTTCACGAAATAGACATAACAAACAGTTGGTAAATTTTTATGTTTAACAGATATATTAGTAATTGTAACATTATCATTATAACATTTAGTGTATAACATATATGATATGTACGATATTGTGTATAATACATAACGTAGAATATATAATAATTAATGTATAAAATACAATATTTAATGTCAAACATAGCCTGTGAATTAGAAAAGGCAGGAATTTTGGTTTCGTAAATTCTCTTTTCATTTAGAAAGTGGAAAGTATAGATGCTACTTAAACCAAATTGAACTAGGTATTATTACTAGAAGATCAATGGATGATAGAGAGTCGATACTATCGTTTAGTTGATCTATGAATTTTTAGTTAACTCACCTTCTACATAATCATTTGTATTTGTGTATGATGAAACTGACACCAGCTTCCCTAGCGGTGACGTACAGATACTATTAATGTAGCAGAAGAGTATGTAAATTTATGATCACATGAGGTTGTACTCTCGTGACCTACTCTGTGAATTAATACCCTGCCTTCACTGAAAGAGAGATAGAGTTACGAGATAGCTGTTGCTGTGTTTTTATTATTGTAACGTTTTTTTCAGGGTATATTTGGTTACTGTCGTTTAATAGGCTTTTAATGATTAACTGAAATATTTACTACCTGGTAATTCGGCGGGAGATCTGAGAACTTCTCAACCTTTTCCAATATCATTCACCCTTATAAGTTTTTTACAAGAGCTCACTCAACCCAGTTCGAAAAAAGACAAAGTACTTATTAAAAGAGCAAAATTCTTTATTAAGACTTAAATATACATCAAAATACAACTAGAATGAATACAACATAAAATAAACAAAAATATATGTATTTATCAATTTACATTTCGAATAAATAATAGTAACTAATGACTATTATTTTTCTCTTGAATTTTTTGTATAATTGATAATTACTCATTCATTCTGCCATTCATCCCATCATTTTCATTCACCATGTTTATGATCTCATGAACTCGTGGGTGAACCATTCACCCAGTTGAGAAGCACTAGTTTATAACACTAAATTTCGGGTTTAGATACCTACAGTGAGCAGTACACAGACAGCTCATTGTGTCGCTATGTGCTTAAAAACAAACAAAAACGTTTTTTTTTTACTTTTAATCTTAAAAAGTAGTCAGTAAAATGTTTTAAGCAAAGTTTTATAGAACTTAATACGTCGGTATGTCTGCGGACTTACAACGCTAGAAACCGGGTTTCGATACCCGTGGTGGGCAGAGCACAGATAGCCCTTGTGTGTAGCTTTGTGCATAATTAAAAAAACAAACAAAACAAACAAACTTAATACGTTACAAAGAATATCTAGTACAATTTCTTAAATTTGTTTAGTCCTAAGCTAAACACGGATTTCATTAAATTAAAACTGATCTGGCTGCATTCAACAAGACTTCAGGAAAGTTGTTTCCAACCCAACGTTCTATTTAAATTGTTTGCAAAAAAATCTAAATTTAGAAGGAAGTGAATAAAACCGCAATTCTTTATCCTACCAACTCCAACTCAGCCCATTATCATCACTTAGAAGGAAGTGAATGAAACCGAAATTCTTTATCCTACCAACTCCAACTCAGCCCATTATCATCACTTAGAAGGAAGTGAATGAAACCGAATTCTTTATCCTACCAACTCCAACTCAGCCCATTATCATCACTTAGAAGGAAGTGAATGAAACCGCAATTCTTTATCCTACCAACTCAAACACAGCCCATTATCATCACTTAGAAGGAAGTGAATGAAACCGCAATTCGTTATCCTACCAACACAGCCCATTATCATCATTGTGAAGTTTATTATTTGTCAACTAACTCGTATAAGACGACAATATCTTTTATTACAGTACATAACGCTCTTTCCCATTGAAAAATAATCTGTAGATACTTTGTTTATGTGGCGCTACATCACAATAAGAGGGAATCCTCAAAGGCCGCGGTACTTGAAATTATTTTAGGCAGGATTAGAGTAAATTAATCTATAAGATTTTTTCCTTTTTATTAGCTATATTTTTGTGCTCCAGTTTACACTCAAATTGAAATTATTTTAGGAATTATTAGAGTAAATTAATCTATAAGATTTTTTCCTTTTTATTAGCTATATTTTTGTGCTCCAGTTTACACTCAAATTGAAATTATTTTAGGAATTATTAGAGTAAATTAATCTATGAGTT
>NW_013666722.1:144697-174638 GCF_000517525.1 Limulus polyphemus | reverse complement strand
AGTCATGTATGGTTAGTCCAACATCCATACCTACAATCAGATTGATTTGTATATTTGTGGTTGAGCTATAAAGCAGGTGACCTGTTAATTAGTCATGTATGGTTAGTCCAACATCCATACCTACAATCAGATTGATTTGTATATTTGTGGTTGAGCTATAAAGCTGGTGATATGTTAATTAGTCATGTATGGTTAGTCCAACCTTCATACCTACAATCAGATTGACTTGTATATTCGTGGTTGAGCTGAAAAGCAGGTGACCTGTTAATTAGTCATGTATGGATAGTCCAACCTCCATACCTACAATCAGATTGATTTGTATATTTGTGGTTGAGCTATAAAGCAGGTGACCTGTTAATTAGTCATGTATGGTTAGTCCAACATCCATACCTACAATCAGATTGATTTGTATATTTGTGGTTGAACTGTAAAGCTGCTGATATCTTAATTAGTCATGTATGATTAGTCCAACCTCCATACCTACAATCAGATTGATTTGTATATTTGTGGTTGAGCTATAAAGCTGGTGATATGTTAATTAGTCATGTATGGTTAGGCCAACCTCCATACCTACAATCAGATTGACTTGTATATTTGTGGTTGAGCTATAAAGCAGGTGACCTGTTAATTAGTCATGTATGGTTAGTTCAACCTTCATACCTACTGTTTGGAATAGAAACAAACACGACTTTAATCTAATCATCAAACAACTTGTTTGTAAGGTGGTCAACAACACAGGCTTGCGAATTTAAACTGCATAAAAGTTGTTTCAGTTTTCTTAACGGATTTTTCATAATTCAGTTACGCAGATTTCGAAAATGATATTTCTATCGCAAATCGGGGAGAAAACTTACTTAGATCAAATTACTATTTCGTTTAGCACAATGAACATTTCCCTATTATTATGTTTGGATTTTAGAACGATTGATAAGAAATTTGTAGCCAATGGTTGTCAACATTTTAAGCATAACAAAACGTGACCCGATTTCAATAAAAATGACTCACTTATGTAAAAGTACATATGACGTTTTGTGAAAAATCTGTACGTGATAGAGAAAAATGCCTGTCATTTCCGGATTCAGCGTACAGGAATTACTGTAGGACGTTTACAAATTTCAAGCCAATAAAACTATCGCAGGAAGGTGTAATTGATCATCAGCTGTTACTCGTTGCAACTTTGAACACGAATGTTCAGCCTGATTGTTAGATTAAAGAATCCCTGCTCGGACTTGTAATTATTACCAAATGATCATACACTTGATTCAAAGAGGTAAAGGTCATTATGTTGGCAGTTTCCTGTTAATTGGGAAATGATAGTAGGCATTGTCACAATATTTTGATTTATTTCAGTTTACAAAAAAAAGAACCCACATTATCCCATTTCAAACATTTGTTAATACATAATGAAACACCGTTTACGTTATTGTAAAACTTCTCGGTTTCATTAATATTAACTCATTTACATGATCCTTTTGTTTGTTATTTGAGAATTATCTGCTCTAGCCATTCCTAATTTTGAAGTGAAGATTAGAAGGAAGGCAGCTAGTCAATACACTCCACTGCCAACCCTTGGGTTTCTCTTTGATAGAGTAAGCGTATTAGTGACTTCTTTGGAGTCTACGGCCCGCAGATTGCGAGTTAAGTGTCCTAACCACCAGGCTATGCCTGGCTCCTGATCTTATTGTAAATCTGATAAATTATTTAGGAGTTCACTATCTATGGATTTTACTTTTTGTAAATTTTGGTTCAGTGGATTGTGGTTATTAAAGAACGGATTAGAAACCAGGTATATTCCAAACGTCAAGTAGTATTATTTTTAGTGATGAATGTTTGAGAGTGGTAAAAAAAACAAAAAACAAGGAAGAGTGAAACTAAATGTTGCTCCTTCTATGTTCAGCTTCCCGCTTAGCTTGCATGAGTCTTTATCGTTTAAAAAATCCCTACGACCACATTAACCATTATAGGACTTGGCGATAAAATTACACAAGTAATCCAATCGTTCAGCACATGTATATAGTTTGAAATATCAAAGTTCATGTTCACCTTGATCATTCAAATGCCGTATTGGAAAGTCCTCGAACATAAATGTGAAGAATCAACTGCCAAAAATTAAAAACTTTGCAATAGGCTAAAAATGATGCAATAAAAATGCTGACATAGATTTTCTCAAGTTAAGTCAATGAAGGATTTGACCGCTGATGTGATGACAGACAACTGACTGAATATTTTAGATTTTTTCTCATCTTTCAGTTGAACTAGTAGAAATATGTAAAAAAAATATACATCAGCATATTAAGATAAGCTCAAAGATTGTGCCTTAAACGTTACATACTTATTTACATTAAACGCAGAATTATTTCTGTAAATCGTTCAATATAACCTTGTCACGCCATAATACTTTGCATCGATGGAAAGAGTGCGTGGATGGAGCTCCTGTTTTTTTTTAAACAGTCATTGGATATTCTGAAATTCAGAGCAAAAATTTCTAAAAGCTCATTGGTTCTTAGCCTGTAGTTGCAGATTAAATGGCGATAAGAAAGTGTTTGCAGTGCGATGAAAAGCAATTAATTGGGTAGATCTATCCTGGAGTTAAATATGATTCTGTTGCGTATCCTCTGGCCAAAGCAGATTCCGATAACCAAGCATGGAAAGTGCCTACAGGATACTTCCTAATTGCTGAAAAAAAGTATACTTGTAAAAGCAGCAAGAGAAAATATTCATAAAACAAGTATAAAAAATCATGCTTGATGTGACTTCTGCGAACATCCGCAAACCTCGTTTGCAGTGAGTTTCGTTTGGTGTGAAAAATCTGAAACCGTCGTTCCTATATCCTGTAGATGAACGTAGACACGCACATATCATCCTGAATGCGCACCTCTTGTACAACGTTGAAGAAATTTGTTAGGATATAACAATGAGTTGATAGATATGTATGGAAATAAAATTTCATGAAAATATATCTAGAACTTTCAAGAACGTCAAGAAAGAATAATTTAGAACAACTACAAAATTAAAAAAGGAGTCAAAATGAAGGGCACTAATAATAAATGAAACTTTCCTAAGATGCTGAATTGATGAGTGCATCTGTTGCGACAGTACTGCTATTCTTGAAAAACGATTTCACTCTTTCCAAGAATGCGGTGTAGCTGCAAAAACGGACCGACTTTTTTACTTCTTTAATTCCAAACATCATATAGCTATTTATTAATTTGAAAGGTTTATTTGTTTTGTAATTAAGCACAAAGCTACACAATGGAATATCTGTGCTCTGCCCACCATGGGTATCAAAACCCGGTTTCTAGCGTTGTAAGTCCGCAGACATGCCGCTGTGCCACTGGGGGGGGGGGCTTATTAGAAAAGAATGAAGACTGTAGAAACAATACAAACTGTTTACTCTAATCGAAAAAAAATTGTACTTTGTTTACCAAGAAACAATAGGAAATATATTTGTGAAATTAATATTCGAGTTTATAATTTGCGTGGAAGCCTACAAACTGTGCCAGAATAATCTGAAAGAGTTCTTTATCATTATCCTTTCACAAAACGGATGGAATAACAACCCGAAAGTAGCACAGGTTAAAACTTTATATATGAAGCTTCTTATTCACACCTTCCCAGCAGGCTCAACGGTAAGTTTAAGGGCTTACAGCGCTAAAATCGGGCTTAACAACAGACAAAAAAAAACTATTCACAGTGAGATAAAAGTCAAAACCACTGGAAACTGCATGTTACATAACAATTTTAAACTGTTAACTTTTATATAGCCAGCGGTTTTATTATAAAAATGTACAAAAATCATTATTCTGCTTTGCTTTGTTCAGATTCTTGGGTCTCAGATAATAGGACTTGGCGTGGCCTTGTGGTTAGGGCATTTAACTCGCAATCTCTGGGGCGGGGTGTCAAATCCACGTCGTCAATCATGCTCGCTTTTTAATCCATGGCGGCGTTATATTGTGACGATCAATCCCATTATTCGTTTGGTAAAAGAGTTGACGACGATGTTTACTAGCTGCCTTTCGTCTAGTCTATCACTGCTAAATTAGGGACAGCTAGGTGTAGCTTTGCGCAAAATTCAAAAGACACCAAACCAAAATCATGTAACATTTACATCCATAGAAGATTTCTCATGTGCAGAAACGAAGATGAGCCTAAGATTCCATCATCATATATGACAGACACACGAATTGCTTCTGAGATAAACCTCAGGAGAGTTTTAGCAACAGGTAAAATGCCTGCAATTATGTATTTCAGTTTGTAGATAAAAAGTTGAACTATTAAGTATGTATTGTTTTTACTTGTTAAACATATAGTTTACCAAGATGCTGCAGAAAATCACCAATCACCTTATTTCGTTTGTGAAAGCTATAGCAGGCGAGTATTTGAAAATGCAGCTTCGTCATTACAGAAACTTTTTTATATCTCAACACAAAGGCAAAAGGATAAGCAAAAATGATTCAAGTTCGTTCTTTTTTAATCTCAGTAGTGTTTTTCAAGAATACTAAGATGTAAGCCTAAATATGTTTTTATTTATAGTGTTAAGTAATGCTCGCCCTGTAAAAACTTTGTTTTACTGGGGAAAGTACACTTATAGTAAATTAGACGTAAGAAATTCTCATGAAACACTTACCACGGCATGCATACAGTAAATATCTTATTCTACGAGTTCACTGAAATTGATGGAGATGATCAACATTACCATTTATTAAGATTGATTCAATATCATTGGAGCTAACTTTTTATTTGTTACATTTTGTAATTTCACTCAAACGGATATGAAAATAAAGTCCAAAGGAAACTGACATAATGAAACACAGAGGCTTAAGAACGTTAAGTTTAAACAATTTTGATTCTGAAAATCGACAAGTTAAATGGCAACCACAACCGATACAAAGTCACGGTCGAACAGAATTTATCAGAACTACATTGACATTCTCTGGCGTTGTGTAGGTAGTGCGATGCGACCATAAGTTGGTCACTATTAGGAATGGTAACAACTATTTCCGATGTAAAATATTCATACACTCATAAAGTCTCTCTTGTCTTTAATGGCATTTATAAAAAAAGGAATATTGATGAACGCACAAGGACCATTGAAAAAGAGACCTGCAATAAGTCCTACTCCAGCCATAGTAAGCAAAGTGTGTCATTTTCTACAAGTATGAAAATATATGATTCCACTCTCATTCATTACAATCAGGCAATATATATATAACTATATTCACTTACTGTTCCTTTAAATATTTGTTTCAATTTTGGTTTTGGTTTTATTAACTAATCGTTTTGTTTTTGTTTATATATTTACAAATCCTTTTGTATCGTTGCTATTCTTTTTTGTAATAACTATTTATTTCTATACTTTACACATTATTTTGTAAAGTATTGAAATATACATATATTTACAACCTGTTTATCCTGTACTGTTAGAATTTAAACACTTTATGCATTTACTAAGTATACTATTTACAGCCGTATAACTATTCTGTTTGTGTATTAATAACCATTATTTTTCACTATATTTGCTTATACATTACGTTTGTATACTTATCATTTACTCTATATGAATATTTTCTAACTATATATATTGAGAGATTTTCACGATGCTTTAATTTAATTTTGAAAACATACTCTTGAACTGTAAAAAATATATTATTAGTGCTATTTTGAATATTTTGAAGATATACAAGTGTTAGTATTGTTTCATTTATAAAGACATACTGGCTTAAAATTTGATTATTTCTTCACTGTAAGTGATATGTCTAAGAAAATATATTACATTTAGCGCTTTTTTAATCATAATACTCGTAAGAATTTTATAACTTCATTGATGAGATTTGTATGCAGTGTTAACATAATACGAACACCGAGAAGGGAGAAAATACACCATAACTATATTCCAAGCATCAAAGAAACGACCATTTGTATTAGTTATTGTGATATGAATGAAGTGCGTGTCATCATGTTTTTATAACTTATCTAAAAGATCTGGACAGATGCTTTGAATTCTGGTTTTGTGCCTATGGTACTTAGAGCTCTCCAGTTGGTGTTAATGGTTTAAAACGATGTTCTAAACAATATTTTGTTAACAGTATCAGTTTTGGTGTTTACGAAAAATGTTGTTGGAAAGTAAATAATAAACATTAAGCTAATCACTATTAATCTACTTTCTGCTAGATATCCATACTTGTTTATTAAGAATCATACAAATTGAAAGGTGGTACAAAATATAAAGAAAACACACAATGTTTTGCTTATTAATCAAAGGAATATTTTAATTCTGTTTTCTTACTCAGTTTCTTATATATGTGTTACATGTTTTTATACATAGGCCAGTTACAAGCAGACCCATCTCAGATCTCCTGTGATTTCGAACAAGATCTTTGCAGTTGGGTAAGCCATGGAAGCAGCAGTGTCTGGGATACAATGAAAAGTTCTGTATTTACCAACACACCACCACCATTTGGTAAGTTAAATATTTGTTTTCTCTAACACACGCCTATCTTTAACATCAGTTACAAATAATATTATATTCTTTAAGTCGTAAAACGCAGTGGTGGAAACATTTATTAAATCATTCAATTTTTTCACACTTTTCTTGGGAATCATTGTCTGTTTTTAGGCTCTAATGTACGTAGGTGCAAATGTGTTTTATGGATGACACCGTACTGCCTAATTAGTACACCGGTAGCTTTATAAGATGTCTGGGTTTTGCATCAGCTGTTTTATGTCTATAAAAGAGGTTATTACTGAGAATCAGGTTAGAAGCCTATCTGGGATAACATGCGTGTAATGCTACAATGACCAATGGTTGCGAGTAAATACGATGGAAATAATCAGAAATTGTCTCTTTGAGAAAAAGAGGGATTTTCGACAAGGTAAATTGCTAAAAGATATAGAGAGATTAGTTGTATGGAGTGGCGGAAGAAAATGGATTGGAAGAAAAATTCCACAGCAGCTGATGATCACGTTCTGAAATGTATGAGTCTGCAGTATCGTCGACTGTCGTAAACACATATATCAAGCAGGAAACTTCAGGGGTCACTGTCACCACGTACACCACCTGTTCTCGCCTGTGTTCACCGGTTTTCCAGTAAGACTGCTAAGAAAGAAACTCCTCTTCGCCAACAAGATGAGGAAAATGAGGCTCAATTGACTCAAAGAGCATGCTGACTGGACTGAAGCAATGTGGAGCAAGTGATAATCTTAGACGAATCAAAGTCCAGCCTGCACGGGTCTCTTGGGAAGCACTTTGTGCGATGTCGATGTGGAAAAGAGCTTCGTCCAGCAAAGTTGAGATGCAATGTAAATATATGGTATTACGAGTCCAAGAGTTTGTCATTTTCAGAATGTGCATACAGAAAAAATATAAAGATTTTCGTCAAAGGAACTCATATTGAGGACCAAACTTATCAACTGACATGTTTCACTGCGATTATTATTACGTTAAAATTCTAGCACTTATGTTCCCTCTGGGTTCTACCAATCCTTGAAGAGTCCATGCCAATCTTGAACAAAGCAATTAAGGTCTGAATCATGCACAGCAAATCGTTCTGGCAAGGAGTTGAGAAAATGGTAGAACGTTTGGAAATTTCTTACGAAATGATGCATATACTTGAATCAGATAATTCAAAAATAGGTTCCACATCTTTGCAATGACAATGTTAGCAATAATTTGATAGCTACGTTTCCTTCTTTCTCATCACTAACGATGAAGGAAAAGAATCATTCTATGCCCTATTAAACTATAAGAAGTTTGCACTGCAATTTATAATGCTGTAACTATTCTGAATTGTGTTTATATGAGATTAATATTCGCAGAGGAGACTGCTCAGAGAGTATTGAACTTTCATTTGTTTGTTTTAAATGAAAGCCACATTGAGCTATGTGTTGTGTGAACTGCAGGAATCGAACCTCCAATTTTAGCGTTGTAAGTTTGTAAATTTCTGCTGTCCCACCATGGGCTACAATTATTTAAAGTCACGAAATGTATGCTTAATGCTAAAGAGAAAGAAGTACTGTATGACTATTCTTGTCACAAATGCAAAGTATGTTGGAAAACAGTTTGGATGGAAAAGTTAGAGTGACGATTCATAATTGGGGAAGTTTTTCTCTCTGATATTGTGTTAGGGGTTTGTGAGTCGTCTGCACCTGGAAAAGTAGCATTTACTATCCTTAGCCATAAGCAGCAATTCTTTAAACTTACGGTTTCCTAAGAATTACTTAAAAGAAAGCTAGTACTGTGATGTATATAGTACAGTATCTAAATATTTTGATTAAAATACCTCACAGTGGAGGCCAAGAATATTAACCGGCATGCTTTACTTCGTCTGGTCGACTTCCAAGTGAGTGAGAACCTCCTGAAAAGTCCTACACACATGAAAGAAGAATACGAGGACAAAATTGAGGATATGCTTGCGAATGGGAACAATGCTGAGAAGTAGATGTGGAAGAAGTGTACCATGAAGGAAGAAAAATTAAAATTAAGTCAGCGTTCTCATAGATAATTTGTTTACTTTTTTGAAACTTAATTGCAATGATAATTATGATTGAATAAAAGTTATTGAACAACGTGCACAATTTTTTTACATGATTAGTATAAATATAAACTCACAATTTACTACTTTAAATTCATTTCTGTAAAATAAAAATGGGAAATAAAAAGTAAAAAGTGATGATTTTCTAAATAATAACTAAGTCGATATTGTGTTTAATGTAATATGTCGGGAGGTGCCCCAGTGAGACAGCGATAAATATACGGACTTATAACGCTAAAATCCGGGATTCGATTCTCTATGGTGAACAAAGCAGATCGGGAGGTGCCCCAGTGAGACAGCAATAAATATACGGACTTGTAACGCTAAAATCCGGGATTCGATTCTCTATGGTGAACACAGCAGATCGGGAGGTGCCCCAGTGAGACAGCGATAAATATACGAACTTATAACGCTAAAATCCTGGATTCGATTCTCTATGGTGAACACAGCAGATCGGGAGGTGCCCCAGTGAGACAGCGATAAATATACGGACTTGTAACGCTAAAATCCGGGATTCGATTCTCTATGGTGAACACAGCAGATAGCCCAATGTGATTTTACTATAAAATAAACAAACGAAAGTATCTCGTGAACACAGTCATTAAAATTGTGCAAAATACAAATATCTTCTAAATGTTTTGGTTTTGAATTTCGCGCAAAGATACACGAGGGCTATCTGCGCTAGCCGTCCCTAATTTCAAAAATACTCAGATATTGTTGTTTTTTGTTTTTTCTGGTGTTATAAAAAAATCTATGGCTACTTTCTGTAACATCCTGCAATTAATTACTCTTAGTTTACAAGAACAGTATAAAGGAAGCCAATAGGTAAAGTGTAAATTGAATATTATATAAGTTTCATCATATTTATTCAATAATATTAGACGAGCTATCATGATGGAAATCAACAGCAAAAACATGTTATTGAAAAGAGAAGTGTCCTTTCTATTATTAATAAGCCTCGACTGGGAGAGAATAGAGCGCTCAGAAATAGAGAAAGACTAATGAAGATTAGGTTATGTTTCATTAATTGCCACAATATGAACATATATATTGTTGCAACAGTCGAACAATTCTCAAAATATTTAGGATGACCACTACCACATAACATACAGGTCTAACAATCTGCCATAATTTAAATGTAAAGAGAAAAATAGTCGATTTAAGAGTAACAGCATCGAGGCCAGGATTAACAAGATAATAATCAGGACTGCAAAAAACCTGCTTAAGGAATATATGTTGAGTAACAGGTTTTAGATCAAGATCTAATCCAAGAAGATCTATTGATTGTACAAAAATTGTGTAAGAATACAGTAGTCGTGTTTTGAATGAGCGCATATTACATTTGGTATTACATTTTTGCTCATTCTTGAAACTAGACAGTCTCTGACGTCAGCCTTTACAGTGTTGAGATGGTTTGATTTATAATTGAGCTATTTACCTGCATCTGTGGGTTTCTTCTAGCTTCCTCTGATATATGAGTTTCATGTCTTGGTAACCATAAAGTCTACGAATGGGAGTTTATTGAATTTTTATATATCCATTATGAATTGTATGCAGGATGTATTCTGTTCAGGTGGTATATAACATCCAGAGTCTCGTCTTTAGTGTTTAGTCATATTACTTATGTGTCGTCAACATATATTTAGCTAAGTCCTG
Source organism: Limulus polyphemus (assembly GCF_000517525.1). NCBI lineage: Eukaryota > Metazoa > Arthropoda > Merostomata > Xiphosura > Limulidae > Limulus > Limulus polyphemus. The sequence continues at coordinate 164,451 of NW_013666722.1, read as the reverse complement.
GCACTTAGAGTTGCTTTATCAAGGAGTTATCTTCGAGGTGTTCCATACAGTGGTTACTAAGTACTGTAATTAAGTTGTGACCCGCTTCCTGCTTCTAGGAGAGCTTTAGATGACTCATCCTGGTGAAAAACACCAAACAACACAAAATGTGTTGCAGGTATACATACAAACACATACTACAAAAAATTGTAGTTTCTTTAAAGATTGTGAATTTATTTCATAAGCGCTGGAAAAATCATTTTAGCGCCTTTCAATGTACCCCCTTATTTCTACAAGAAGTTTTCCTATTATAAAAGTAACCTAGTAACAGAATATTGTATATGATAATATTAATATATATATACGATTTTAAAGATGGCGAAATGAATAGAACTTCTTAAGACAATGGATAAACGTATCCTATAATTTAACGCACTATATCTATGATATAGCTGACGAATTACAATGAAGAACACCATTAGGTGTAAAATATATCATGATTTGCAGTAATAAAGATGCGAATGTTTTTTTTTTAGAACTGTGGCTAATCGTAGATTTTTAAAATATTACGATCTAACGTAGAACATTCATTTCACGTTGTGTTTAGTTTGAAACATTTTACACCCCTAGTATGGGTAGTAGTAAAGAAACACATGCACACACAACATTCATATTCATATATCATGAATCAACCACTACTAGTGATTGATTGTGTGAAGAACGTGTATTATTAAAAGGTTTACGATAAAATAATTGAACTTAAAGCTATAGTTGTTGTTTAACATTTATTTTTACTTTGTAGGGACACGAGTTGCAGCACTTATTGCAAGGGATAATACATCAGCCTACCTAATAAAAGAGAATATTGACAAAGAAAGTACCACAGGTAAGGTACGGCTGTGGGTTTGGCTGTCCAAAGCAGAGTTTGAAGTAGCAATGCGAGACGTTTACAAAATACCAATTTGGACGATTGATTCTGCTAATGTGAAAGAGATTGAGAAAACATGGCATAAAATCGAGTTTTCTTTAGCCGACGAAGTCAAAAAACTACAATCGGGAAAAAAATATTTCGAGGTAAGAATTTTAACAAAATAGATAATGAATGAGTTGGAATATTCATGTACTGGTTTGACAAATTGTTGTTAATTACGTATATTACCTTCATTGATTAGTTAAAATATTGTTACAATATTGTTAATATTAATAGCAGTTAGTGGCTTTGTTTTGAATTTCACTCAAAGCTACACGAGAGCTATCTGCATTAGCCGTCTCTAATTTGACAGTGAAAGACTATAGGGAAGACAGCTAGTTAACCACCCACCACCAACTCTTTGGATACTCTGTTATCAACGAATAGTGGGGTTGACCGTCTTATCATAACGCTATAGCGGCTGAAAGGATTCGAACCCGCTCTAGTTTCCAGATCATGCCAACCACTAACTAGTTAATGCATCATGTCTCATTTAGAAGTGTACCGTTAATGGCCTTCTTGTTTTATGTGTAGTAGTAACGTCCATTGAAATACATTATTCTGTTCAAAGATTCACTTTAATATCGTTCCTAGTAATACCTATGTGTAATATTAATAGAAATTTAATAAGTTTTGTCAAAAATAAATTTATGTATATATATGTTTGAGCTAAACATACCTTAAAAATTATTAGTTGTTCAGCACAACTGTTGCACAAATATTACCAGATATGTTTTTTTTTTGCAAATGGGAGATTATGTAAAAGCGTATGATTTTACAATAATATCTGTAACACGTAAAGTGAAACAGGTTCACTGTGACAACAATAAATGATACTGTGTTGTAAATTTCTAATACTAGACTTTGTACTACGTTATCTTTAAGTTATTTTCTTCGGAAAGAGTACTTGATCCTGTTCACCATATTGAAACTAACTAATAAACTAAAGTTTTTAGCATGACATTGACCCCTAATTATCAAGTGTAGACTGAAAGATCTAATGCTTTGTTTATGAAAACGTTCCTACCATTTAATAAATTGGTCTGTAATATATCTCATTCTACAGTTTTAAGCTCTGTTGTGCATCCTCGACTTCACGGCTCGTTTCCTGTTACAGGAAAGAAAAAGAAGAAACTGTGTTCCATGATTTGGGGCCATAGGTGCATAGTAAAGACTATTAACTCCTATATTTTAGTTAGAGTATCCCAAGCGTTGGCACTGTATGCGATTGACTAGCTGCTTTCCCACTGGTATATCACTTCAAATTAGGGATAGATAATGCAGATAGCATATGAATATGTTTGCTTGACTGTCCAAAACACAAAAAAGTGTAAAACGACGAAATTTTTTCATGTTTCAGTGAAAAAACACAGTATAATTTAGAAGACCATCAAATTTGTCAATTGAGAGATGTTATATGTGAGCGCACTTATTAGCATCTCATTTTTATCGAACAAGTCGATTGATCATACCATGGTTTTATTCCCTGAAGACAGATAGCGCGGGTCTATAATTGAATACCTATGATACATAAATAATGTAGTTATTCAGCCTAAAGAATGGTTTACAATCAAAAGTGTTGAGAGTTATAGCTACTGGAAGCTGGTAGAAATGAAGGACAAGTTAGTTCCAATATCTACTACTATATAGGATTATAATACAATAAGTTGACTACGACTATATACCATTTTCACTTAGCACTAAGACAAAATGAAAAGTGTTTTTAAATTATGTTCTTTTTCTTCCTTCTCAAGTTATGGCTTCACGGCACTGTTTCAAGAGATCCCGAATCGGTGGTCGCAGTATCAAAGATAGAATACTTGGTAACTTCTGCTACAACGTTAAATACGAAAGAATTGACGAGCTCAACTACAGTTAACAAATCTACATTCGATGATATCCTGTCTGACGCAAGTTCCCAGGAAACTTCATATAGTGATTTTTATGCTAAAACCACAACAAAGAACCCCACGGCTATGAACTTACACACTACACACAAAAAGCATAAAACCACAAAGAATATTAACTTAAAGAATATTAACACTACAAGTACGTCAGAAATACCTACTGACTATAAAAAGTATGAACAGACCACGATCGTCAAACCTACTGACTACAGTAGCAGTGGAAAGACTACGTCCGTAAATACTAAAGACAATAAAGATGATAAAATTACAACAAACAAATTTACAGATGATAATAATGATGATGATGAAATCACGACATATAAACAAACTGAAGACAGTGGTAATGGAAAAACGTCTCCAACCAAATCTACAGTCGATAGTGATTTTGGAAAAACTACGCCACACAGGCATACAGATGCTAACAAGGGTGAAAAAACTACGCCAAACAATCCTACTGACGATCATAGAGATGTAAAAACTATTCAAAGCAAACCTACTGATGATAGTGGGAATATTAAAACCATTCCAGGAAAATCTACGGACAACAGTGAATACGGTAAAATCACACTAGGCAAAACTACAGACAATAATAGAGGCTGGCAAACTACACCAAACAAATATACAGATGACAAAGAAAACAGAAACACTACACCAAACAATAGTACTGACGATAATCGTGATGGAAAAATTTCTTCAAAGAAAACTAGCGAAGATGTTAAATACGGAAAAACAACCCCATACGAACCTACTGATGATAATGTAAATGACAGAACAACGATAAACAAAACCACTGAGGAGAATAGAAATGAAAACTCTACGACAAGTACACCAATTGATGAGTTTAAATATGGTACAACCACGCCAAATAAACATACTGATGATACTAGGGATCTAAAAACTATTCCTACAGATGATGATACATATGGTAAAACCACGCCATACAAACCTACTGATGATAATGAAAATGACATAAAAACATCAAACAAACCTACTGACAATGCTAGATATGGAACAACGACACCAGACAAATATACTGATGATAATGGAAATGAAAAATTTACGCTAAATACTCATACATATGATGAACGATACAATAAAACCACGCAAAACAAACATACCAAAGATAATGAAAATGGCAAAAGCACATCAAACAAACCAACTGATGATGCTATATATAGAAAAACTACGCCAGATACTGAAGATAATGGAAATGATAAATCTACGTCAAATACTCGTACAGATGATGATAGATATGGTAAAACCACACCAGACAAACATACTAATGATAACAGAATTAGCAAAACCACGTCACACATACCTACTGACAATAATCGAGATGAGAAAACTTTTTCCAACAAACCTACTGACGATACTCGATATAGAAAATCTACATCCGACAAATATAATGAAGATAATGGAAACTATACACCAAATACTCCTACATATGATGATAGATATGGTAAAACCACGCCAGACAAACATACTGATGATAATGGAAATGACATAAGAACATCAAACAAACCTACTGACGATGCTAGATATGGAAAAACTACGCCAGATAAATATACTGAAGATAATGTAAAATCTACGACAAATACTCCTAAAGATGATGATAGATATGGTAAAACCTCACCAGACAAACATACTAATGATAACGGAATTAGCAAAAGTTCGTCAAGCACACCCTACTGACAATAATCGAGATGAGAAAACTTCTTCCAATAAACCTACTGACGATACTCGATATAGAAAATCTACATCCGACAAATATACTCAAGATAATGGAAATGGAAAATCTACGGTAAATACTCCTACCGATGATGATAGATATGGTAAAACCTCTCCAGACAAAATTACTGATGATAATCTAATGGGAAAGGTTTCTTCAAACAAACCTACTGACGACAGCGAGAATGATAAGACCACTCAAGATCAATCTACTAGTGATACTGGTAATGAGAAAACAAATATATTCACATCTACTAACTATAGAGAATTTGGTAAAACGACATCACACAAATATACAGATGATATTGGAAATGGAAAATCTACACGAAATACACCTACTGATATTAATGAAAAACCTATGCCAGACAAATCAACTCACGACAGTAGATTTCATTATTAACTGTAGTTTTGCCTAGAGTGGTTTCATCATGGTTGGAAAACAACACCAAACACATATACAGATGATAACGAAAATGAAAAATCTCCGTCATTTACATCTTCTGATGTTTCTAGCTATGGTAAAACCACGCCAGACAAATATACTGAGGATAATGTAAAATCTACGCCAATTACTTCTACAGATGATGATAGATATGGTAAAACCTCACCGGACAAACATACTAATGATAACGGAAATAGCAAAAGCACGTCAAGCACACCTACTGACAATAATCGAGATGAGAAAACTTCTTCTACGATTGGATATTTGAATGATACAAATTGTCCCTCAGATGAACCATCCACAAACCCTCAGGGTGAACCTAGATATTCTATCAAATGGTGGCAAATTATCTTAATCAGCCTGGGTTTGTTTTTATTGCTAGCTTTGTGCGTATGCTGTATTCTTACCACTCCATCACGTCGAAAGAAAAGAGAAGATGGTCCTTGCTTTATTTCTTCCAGTGTTGATGAAGGACCTTTGATTTCTTATCTATCTTTCAACGTATGATGAATATTTCACGCGACTACTTTGATCATGATGAAATGCATGATATACAACTTGTATATGTTATGTAAATTAAGCAGCTTATGAGGACATCTGAATAAAAACACTCAAAATGAACAGGTGAATAGAAATACACAAATTACATCTGGAGCAATAGAATAGGTAAAGGTTTTACAGATAAGAGTGTCTTAATTATATGTAATGATTACCTATATATTTTGTTTGCCCGTTCAAATAATTGAGAATAATTGTACGTGTATTACAGCTATAATGTGGTGAAGATCGGTGTTTTCGCTGCTACTACTTTGTAATTTGTTTGTGAGTATTGAAAAATAAATATCTGAGTCTAAGAGTTTCAATTGATGTTTATATTTTATTGTGTGTGTGTATACTTAAGTGTTTGAAAATATGGAATATTGCCTAACTATAGCTATCTTCATGGAGAAAGATAAAGTTTTGTTTACATTTGTTGTAACTGAAATATAAGTATCTATTATATACTATGATAGCTTATACGTAAACTGTCATATCAGTTAAAATATTTTGTAAAATGTTAATTGATTAAATAATGTTTTCAATGTTTGGAACAGGCATGGCTTATTGAGCCTGTTGAGGTCCGGGGTTCATGACGTCATGTTTCTGGAAACGCTGTGTTTAGTCGATATGCGCATAAGGCGTCGTTAGATGTGAAAAACAAAAGCAGTTTTAATTATGTTTAAATGTTCTTGATGTCTGGGGTTTGAAATACTTCTCTTTTATTAGGAAGAGACAGAGTAAAAATTTATTTAAATAGTTTTATTCTCTAATTGATTTTGATATATGAATTTTTTGGGTAAGTATGCGAAAAACATTTCTTATAACGAGAATAAAGTTATTTAGAAGAAGTAACAAGTTTTGCATCTATACACAATTTTAAGGGAATATAAGAAAACTAATTATTTGTGTTGTGTAGTTACCTGTTGGTCAATAAACATTTAAGATATTTACTGATATAACTGTACATTTACAGATGATTGTACCTTTCATTCAGAAATGTATCCTATCAGATTCTTTATGGTTCTGTTTTAAATTCGTATTTCACGCTAATTTTATCGAAGGTTTGTAGACTTTTATTTATAATACAAAAACAAAATGCTATAAAAATTGAGGTACTAAAAATTCGACTGATAATGATACACCAGGAGCAAAAACATAATCATTGCTGAAAGTGTTTAGAATATTGTCCTGAGCTTCCGATCCGTAGACTGTTGTCTGTCCACAGGAATATTTCAGTCTCTTTGCAAAATGGTAACAAAATATGGATTCTAAAACACAAGTGGTGAAGAATGTTGCTTTACAATTTAACATGAGAGCACTTTATAAAAGTTAATATTGTACAACGTGGCCGTGAAATTCTAGGATCGGATCTATCTGGTCCTCAGTTACAAAAAGGTTGGGAATCATTGCCTTGGATAAAATAAAGAACTTCTCAAAGTATTGTTGACATAATTTTTTATAATGTATTTTTAATACCAATAAATTTGATGGTCATATATAACAATTGGCCGTAATAAATCGTCGTGTGTTCTGGTGTAACATTTAAGTAATGTGTACCAGTGTTAAAAATATGTGATAGAGTTCTTGAAATTTGTGAGTTCTTATTTTACATTGATGTTTGTACAGTTAACGTTAGTTATCCGAGAACTTAAATTAATGCAAATATTTATGTAATTCAAGAATTTTACATGTATTTAATGTACAGATTCGTAGTTCATCAAAATATATATTGTGAAACAATATAGAATAAATAATTTATTGAATATATATATAATATGAAAAAGGATATAATAAATAACTTATTGAATATTTATGTAAAAATAATTTACTGATAGGTCTAATTTTTAAAATCATAGAATAAAAACTGTTTTTAAATATTGACGTTTATCAAATGACTTATTTTGAAAGTATAAATATTGAAACCTTTCCAGCTGTGAAATAAATGAAGAAATAAATTACAGACAACTAATAGGTCTACTACAAGTTCAGAATATTTGATTACTTTACGTTCCACATAAATTACAGACAACTAATAGGTCTACTACAAGTTCAGAATATTTGATTACTTTACGTTCCACATAAATAAAAAACCTTATTGTGCTAAGATCACAATCTAGCATTTTGCGAATGTTCTGGGAATACTGAAAATATAAAAAATGAAACAGATAATTGGTAAATCGAAAATGCTTTGATTATTAGGTAAATTTATTGATGTGAAAATGGCTTGTTTTGTAAAATTGAAACTCACTATAAAACTATAAAACGATTCCCTCAAAATCTTTCGTCTTAATACTCCTACTCTTACTTTATGCGAAATTCTCTGATATAAATCAAAGTTCATACAAAGTAAGAAACTTTAAAATTAGCATTTCTAATGTTTATATTGTTGTAATTGTTTGATTTTTTGGGTGGGTTCTTTTGAAGCTTCAGTAAAAAGAAAAATCCAATGTCCAATTCGTTTAACGATAACGAAGGTGTTTAATTTCTTCAAATTCTAGTTCAACGAGTTTCACAGTTTTGTACAACTAACCTAGTGTTCACCAAGCAATAGGATAGGTTTAACTTAATAATACCAATTATCTGCTAATTTTCTCGTACTCACGATAATTCTGATATCTTTATTATTGTGTCTTAAACTCGACTCACAATTTACGTCAGCGAATTAAACAGCTGTTGCATAGTAGTTTACACAAATTATAGACTTATTCACTGTTAATAAACTCGTTCTCAATAATTCACCGACTTTATTATTTGACACAATAACCGCGAAGCCTTCTACTTTAGCCTAATTCGCGTTTTGTGCTTCACAAACAGTTCTAAAACTTTGGATTATATTCCAAACCTAGGCCATGCGCTCGTCACGTGACATTAAACTTAATATATGTTTCTTTGAATTTCTATATTAAAAGCATAGCCTAAAACAAAGTTTAAGCTGAAGTTTGAGACATTATTTTTTAGAAGTCAAACTTTTCGTCAATATTACATGTTGAAATATCGTGACGAAAAATAAGAAAATAATTATATACCTTTAATGATATTGTGTATTCACGTGTCCAATTATGTGTAATGATGTAGAAGAGTCGTGATTAAAAGTGCATGTCATATATGTTGTCTGTTTGTTTCGAGTTTTTATTGAAAATAACATGATGTCAGAGTGGAATTATACAATAAAACAGTACGAAACATAAGGGACATTCACTTCTGTAATTCTTTATATACACACACAAAAAAAGAAATCGTCGACCAGTCGGTCTCAAGTAACTAACACGAATAACTCGAAAAGCCAATCGTATGAAATAGACTTCTCAGTGATGGTTTACTTGTTTGTTGTTAAGCACAAAGTTACACATTGGGCTACCTGTGCCCTCCATGGACATTAAAACCATGTTTTTTTCCGGTATAAGCCACCAGACTTACCACTTCCGCAATGGAGGCCTCCAATGATGGTAATATATCAGAACAATGGCAACTGGTGAAATCAAACAATGTAGTTATGTTTAGATGTGACTATGGCATAAAAGAAGGGAAATCTTTCTTTATCTAATAGATCAAGACTGTCCTGATATATACAATACCTGAAAAAGATAACATCTGGTAGACAAGTTCCAAACTTATTGTAATCCTAAGAAGAAGCACAGATTTAACATAAAGGATTAAGGCGAAGATAAATTACTGATCAATATGCAACTGAGTTATGATTGGTTGCTCAGAACTGTGAGTTTGAGGAGTTGAAAGACCAATTTATCCGCGACAGTATTGTTTGAGGGGCTAATTCTGAAAGAGTAAAAAAAAACTGTTTCGTGTGAATGACTTAACCCTTGGTAAAGCGCTAAGTATATGTAGAGCAGGAAAATATTCGTTCAGAAACATAAATAATGTAAATGTAAAAACCATAACATAATCATAGCATACCCGATGTCAAAAGATGCAGCAAGAAAAATATAAAACAAAAGGATTGGTACCTAGACATAAAAAACAAACTAATAATAACCCAAATAATTGTTCAATTATAGCAAGTGTGGCAGAAAACACGCAAAAACAAAATGCCATTCATATCGTAAATTATTCTACAAGTACCAGAAACAGAGAAAAATGATGTTCATGATCAGAGGAAGAATATGAAATACAGAAAATCCAAAACATTCTCTTTATAGGGACAGCTCGCAAAAACAATGCCAAATAAATGTGGGATTTATTCATAAAATGTGCCATACATTACCCAAATTCTCTGTTGGGGTTAATTTTAAATACTTTTAACTGTTTGCATCGAAACATTGGTGAATAGACTACTGCAACAAAATTGTAAATATAAAACATTTTTTATATCTGACAACTTCATGACATAGAAAATTAGAAAGCTGTTTAGAATGAGTCAGTCTTTAGATCATGTACATGAAGTAGATGTAATGTACTAAAGCATGTTGACCAAATCTCCATATATATTCAAATAGAGGTTCCATAACTACGTTATTTATGTTATTTAGTAATATTCTATAATTCTATAATTGAAATTTAGCTCTAATCTGATATTGGAATTTATAGTGGAAATCTGTGTAACATCTTATTCAAGGGACATATGGAATTATTAAAGTATCAGTGAGGATCGCTATAAATAACAAAAAGTACATGTTCTTGAGAATGTTTATGGCTACCAGGTTTAATAAAGTGAGAAATATCGTGAGATATTTTTAATTAAAGTACAAAAACACTAAACCAGGAACTTATGCATAAAGCCAGTAGTATTTGTGGTTCGAATACTCTTATTATAAACTTTTCTAATTCAGAAAAATCCCTGATGGACTGGATAAGGATAAATAATGTTAAAAAATGCAATAGGCCTAAAACTAATGTCTTATGTGTCTTATGACAAGTGTAACTGTAACCATTTTTCGCTGGCTATTAAAAGGCGTACACACAATAACAATAGTATTTGCAGTCAAAAATAAGTTTCACTTCATTAATGTTTTTGTCAAAAATATTTATAACAGCCATTATGCTGGTTTTTTTGTTTGTTTGTTGATAAGCGCAAAGCTACACAATCAGTTGACTTTGCTCTGATTGAACGCTTTTGGGAAGGGTATGTAGCAGCCCTTTCAGACGCAAAATATTCATAATTAAGATCATAAATATGTGTTCAGATCGAGAAATTACAATTTCCAAGATTAGGATATCCTTTCTACTTAATTATATTGGGAAATAAAGAAAAGTTAATCAGCTTGGACCCGTAGAACCCTCCAGATAAAAATGTACAACAAGTCGTGCCCCCAGCCGTGGTAAGCATTTTGTACTGACAAAAGTCATTTATTGTCCCAGGCAATAAATAATACGTAACATAATCAAGAAGAATCTACGTATATAAAAGGGACCCAAGTTGCTTCCACGACATATCCGTTCAACCATCTCACACCTCAAGTAGCGCCAGAATAAACATATTGGTTAAGTCACCGAATGCGAAGCTTATGATTTTTATATGATCGCATTGTTGAACTAAAACCATGGAAACTCGTATATTAGATGCATTATTGGAAGCTTGAAGGGAGGATTGGGTGGTTTGGGCATAACAACCTTACGACGTAGCCTTTTGCAGTGGCCACCATGTTTCATGGCTATTGTCAAGACGCACGGTTGCCACAGCATGATCACACTCGGTAATATACACTTTAATGACGTTGTAAGGGTCCAAAATAGTTTTAATATAAGGCACTTAGTCTCTTTATTGCAATAGATAATGACCAGACCTTTAATGTGAGAAGCCTTCTATAATTCCAAATTCGTTTACATACAGGTAAAATGACCACTTGTTAAATATATTTTATATAAATATTAATTTAATAACTGAAAATCGTTACTGGTTTTGCAAATAAACATGTTTGGAGCCTATGAAACTTTTAACATGAGTATTTGAACTGCCATATGACAGGTTTTGTGCAGGATTAATAAGTATAATAGACATTACAGAAATAACTTTATGATCAAAGATCAATGATAAAATGAGTTGGAGTGATCGCAGATACGCAAAATTGGCTGGATAACCCATTAGTTCCTCCTTATTAAACATAATATAGTGTAAAATCATCTAGGATTTAACCAGCAAAAATATCAATCTTCCTGCGCCGATTATCTTGTTTTGTTTTTTGAATTTCGCGCAAAGCTACACGAGGGCTATCTGCGCTAGCCGTCCCTAATTTAGCAGTGTAAGACTAGAGGGAAGGCAGCTAGTCATCACCACCCACCGCCAACTCTTGGGCTACTCTTTTACCAACGAATAGTGGGATTGACCGTCACATTATAACGCCCCCACGGCTGAAAGGGCGAGCATGTTTGGTGTGACAGGGATTCGAACCTGCGACCCTCTGATTGCGAGTCGAGTGCCTTAACCACCTGACCATGCCGGGCCCCGATTATCTTGAAAAAATAAATGTGAGAGGTTAAACTTGCATTAGGTATTACAGTTGACCACAAAATGCTATACCGAAATTTAAGGCTGAAAATCTTAAGGTCCTTTTATGTAGCCGTGATATGTGTTGCATATCTTTACAATAGTGTCTGCCCAGTAAATATCTTTATAACCATGCCATGCCTAGACAAGTAGTGCGGTAAATACTTTGCAGTTGCTGTTGTTTGAAGTTAAGCATAAAGCTACACAATGGGCTATCTGTACTCTGCCCATCACGGGTATCGGAACCCGGTTTCTAGCATTGTAAGTCCGCAGACATACCACCGTGCAATTGGGGGGCGAAATACCTTGCAATCATGAATACACCGTAGAGTAAGTAAACTAACAGCGCTCTCTATATATGATAAATACCTTGCAATCATGAATATACCGTAGAGTAAGTAAACTAACAGCTCTCTCTATATATGATAAATACCTTGCAATCATGAATATACCGTAGAGTAAGTAAACTAACAGCTCTCTCTATATATGATAAATAGCTTGCAATCATGAATATCCAATACAAAATATCCAGACGTGTAATAAAGTGTCCTTAATAATATTTCCTCTACATGTAACAAAATATCGATATAATTTTACCTCAACATTATATAAGCTTATATAAAAGTTTGATATAAGTTTCTTCAAAACCATATCGACATGCTCAGTATGATAAGTTTTCTCAAACTTTTATCTTCACTCAGTAGGTTACTAATTCACATTTCATTTTATTCATTTAGAGCTAGTCAGAGCATTGCAAAGACACTTGAAATCAAAGCAACTTTAATGAACATTTGAATCAATAGTGTTGCTATCGGCATTTAGAACTTACAACATTTTTTGTACACCTAAAACCAATCATATTCTCATGGACACAAAATCATAGAATTTTTCTGTGGACACTTGAAACCGATGGTACTTTTGAAAATTTGCCTTTTAAGGTGGCGTAATGAAACTGATAACATTTTAATGAAACGTTAAAGCCTCAAAATTCTATGAAACTGTAAAACTGGATATTTGAAGCCGAAGTGCATTTTATGGACATTTCAAACTGACAATTTTAAGCTAAAGCGATGGGCTACGATAAGAAATGTAATTACTCTGAACATGTAAAAGGTCATATCGAACAACTTTATATAAGTTTGAATGAAGCTTTAAACAACAAACAAAAAACACAGTTTTATTTCGTGTTGTGAACAATTAAACTAATTAACGATTTTGAAGGGTGCATTACATTATATTTCTGGGTACTTGTAAGCTGTAAACTTTTTAAGCAATGAAAGCAGAGATATATAACTATAAATAATACATATATTTGACTCCCGAGGTGAAATAAACTAACATAATGGCTAAAGAGCAATAATTCTGAATGATCTGACGACTTGATTTCAACATTTCGATTCTCACTAAAACCAAACTTCTTAAAACTATGAAGATTTTGACTAGTAATAGAATTACTTTTATATTAAAAGTCGATATTATTATTTCTTTATAATCTTTATTATTTCAACATTTCGATTCTCACTAAAACCACTATTATTCTTTCTTTATAATCTTTAATATTTAAAGACGAAATAGTTTTATAGACTTGTTGTTTTTCGTGACTCACTTGGTTAAATTACGTCGTATCTACTAACTGATAATCTAAGATATTTTCTTGTAAAAGTTAACGGTGTGGTAACTAGTATGGTATCTCTTTTAATGTTACATGTGTCATTGGGTAATCAGAAAATATGACGAATCTACATGTAAATGCAGCTAAAACTAATAAATCATTCATACTGACACTGGTAATAAAGAAGCTTGTTAACAACTCTAATACATTTTATCCCAGATGATATTCAGGACAGATCTCTGGAGAAACAGAAAAATCTTTGTTAGCTGATAGGATTTAATCAAATTCAAAACTATTTTTTACACGGGAAAACTTGAAAATTAGTTGAGAGACTACGATCAATGTTTTTCATAATCTTACTCATAAAATGAAATTTAATATGATATTTTCCATTATTTTTGTTCTACTTCAAAAGGTTTTCTTTCAGGAGAAATGGTCTCACTTAGAGAAAGAGGCCTAAAACAAAACTTCCTTATATTAGTAATTGATAGAATAAAATTATAAACAAATTAACTGTGCTTCTATTGCTTCAAATGAGATGTCGTCAGTTTTAATGCATTTTACAGAGACATCGATACGAATAGCTTATTATATTCATTTATTTATCGTATTTATTAAAACTTAACTGAGAAGAATTATGTGAGTAATTCTTTGTCTACACAACTAGCACTAAGTTACTGTAATTCACTGTAATTTTTAGAAGAGTGTTAGTACAATCTCGCACAACAACGTTTTAAAGTTATTAACTAATATAAATCATAGATCAGAAGGATGCTTGCCCAATCAGCTATAGAGATGACTCAGAATATTATAAGTTGGTAACTATCCATATTATATCACCAATGTTTAGTCAGTTATTTTAATTTGCTGTAAAATTTGTGTTTAGTGTTGTTCTTGAGTTCGTTGTAAGTGAATTATCTGTTATTTTTATACACATATTTTCCTTTCATTCGTGTTATTAAAACTCGTTGAAACAATTCATTTTGGTCTCAAACGTGTTTGACATCTGACCTGGAGATAACTTCTCGTATCGGAATATGAACAAAAATTGAAATGTGAAAAAATAAACCGAATTTAACCTATGCGAAAAATGAGCATAATATACTAGGCGACTATATAAGAGTATAATGAACATATAAACTTACAAGTTCTCTTTCCCAAATGTTCAAAGTAGGATCATATAACTATAACAGAATAAAATGTATTTCTACAGATAAAGAAGAAAATTCTTAAAAAGAACATTGCTAAAACAAAGGTAGGGCATGTACAATTTTTCATCTTGACAGTTCCTTCTCAAATTAATAGAAGGAAATATAATAAACATTGGTAGATTTGCTTTTACAGATACTTTTTGTGTCCATAACTCCTTTATTTGATTAAAATTTAGTCTAACATAGCTACAAATTAACGCTAAATTATGATATTTTGTTTTGTTAACAAGTAACACGTATATGAAATATGAAACCAATGTTACAAGTTCTCTTTCCCAAATGTTCAAAGTAGGATCATATAACTATAACGGAATAAAATGCATTTCTACAGATAAAGAAGAAAATTATTAAAAAGAACATTGCTAAAACAAAGGTAGGGCATGTCCAATTTTTCATCTTGACAGTTCCTTCTCAAATTAATAGAAGGAAATATAATAAACATTGGTAGATTTGCTTTTACAGACACTTTTTGTGTCCATAACTCCTTTATTTGATTAAAATTTAGTCTAACATAGCTACAAATTAACGCTAAATTATGATATTCTGTTTTGTTAACAAGTAACACGTATATGAAATATGAAACCAATGTTAAGTCTACTTCCGTTTTGTAACAACTAGGATGTGCATGCAAAATGAGACCAATGTTAAGCCTACCTAACATTCACAAATTTGAAGTAGCGTTACATACTAATCAATAAAACTTTGTTGTTTTAGTGAGAAACTGCTATAACCAATTTCCCAATGAGGAATCTAGACCAAATAATATTCCAATACAAGCGTATATGGAGGACGCAGTTGCAATTGATTCTTCTTTGGGATCCCCAGTTAAAAATCACGTGATAAAATGGTTGGTGAGTTTAACTAGATGGGGTTGGAATGTTGAATGTGGTATGTGTTGTACTCTCCAAAATCGGCTGTAACATTGCTACTTATGTATACATAACCCCATTGAGTCTAATGATGGGTTACTATAAAAATATTCAGGTATACTTGATCCATGGTTGATAGTAATATCTGAGCCTTTTAATGAGAAACTAATAAAATCACGCAGTATATATTAAAAAATATAAGGTAGTGTAAAGGTAATATGAATATTAAGCAAAAAAAGGTAAATTATAATTGAAAGGAACGATTTATATTAAAACAAAAATCCGAAATAACAATTTCGAAGACTACTGTACTTGTAAATGTTATTCAGAGAAGAGGAGAAACTTGGGGTTATACACTGAAAGTGGAATGGTGTAACATGGAAATAATTTTCGGTAGTTTTTATCTTTATAAAGGAGCGGTATTGTGTTATTGTTATCTTACCAAAGTTAAGAGCTGACAATGAAGGATTTGTAGACAGGCTAAGTTATCGTATAAATCATATTTTTTATGACATTTTGTACATAATTTACATTTCAGTGATAAGAAGATTACAAATGCGTCTCTTTTACATCGTATAGGCCCGGCATGGCGAGGTGGTTAAGTCACCCGACTCGCAATCTGAGGGTCGCGGGTTCGAATCCCTGTCACACCAAACATGCTCGCCCTTTCAGCCGTGGGGGCGTTATAATGTAACGATCAATCCCACTATTCGTTGGTAAAAGAGTAGCCCTAGAGTTGGCGGTGGATGGTGATGACTAGCTGCCTTCCCTCTAGTCTTACACTGCTAAATTAGGGACGGCTAGCGCAGATAGCCCTCGTGTAGCTTTGCGCGAAATTCAAAAAACAAACAAACAATTTTTGTAAATAAAGCGCAGTGTTAAAAACCGTCAGAT
This sequence comes from Limulus polyphemus, assembly GCF_000517525.1. Taxonomy (NCBI): domain Eukaryota; kingdom Metazoa; phylum Arthropoda; class Merostomata; order Xiphosura; family Limulidae; genus Limulus; species Limulus polyphemus. The sequence goes on along the minus strand of NW_013666722.1, from coordinate 147,860 downwards.
ATCTCTGAAAGTGAGAATTATAACTAGATTTTAACTACTATATCAATTACATTAAAATGTGACTGCTCCATGGGCACTGGATAGTGCTGCAGCTAAAACGATGGGCGGTTTTACAATCGTGTTTTACAATTTTGAATTACTATAACACAAACAGGAAATGAGCCTTATCATGAAGCAACATTTATTTCATAATTTTATTAAAGTATAGTCCACTACAACATTAAAAAAAGTTTTGATCTGTTGTTGTGTAACAATTATTGTTAGTTTTTTAATAGCTAGGTGCTTATTTAATTTGACACGAGTCTTCAGTAAGTCTGTAACGGCCGAAAAATATTTGTGCCAGCTGTTTAGGTCTTGTTATGGCACGTACAGTACCACTTTCCCGATATTGAAAAATGGTTTGCTGTTCTCCATTGAACAAATCACTAACAGTATCAACTACCAATTTATTGTACGTTTTACTGCCAACTAGATTATACCCAGAACACTTGTTGATAAAGAAAACAATGAAGAACATAAATGCCGAGAAAAAAAAAAAGGAAGAAAAACTACAGACCTACTCTCATGTTATCCTATGTCAGAGGTACCTCTGAAAAGATACAGAGGATATGTAACCAACATACTGTCAGAACGGTATTTAGAAGCTACTACACACTGCGATTACAATTATTAAAAGACTAAATCACCTAAAGACACAATGTTGATAAGAAGAAAAAAAAACATTTATAGCTTTCTTGTAAATGTGGATACAAATGTATTGGGGGAAACAAAAAGACCAATAAAAGTTAAGGTTCAGGATCATAATGGACATTCAAGTCTCTGTTATAGCAACATATTTACGATAGCTCATAATGACAGACAAGAAGACTATACAATAAATAAGTACTGAAATATTAGAATATGAATCACGCATGAAAAATAATTGTTATACGTCCAGCTAACTGATAACACAACCATCGATTTAGCACAGAGGTCAACAAATCCTGGATGCCCATTTTAAAAACATTCAAATATTTAGTTGGTTCAAGCTTCAACGGGGTAGACATCAGTCAAGTATGTAATATAACCGACAAGATAACTTCAACATAAATCAGTCGCTTTATCTAATGTTTAATACTATAATCACAACCAGGAATAACATCGTAAATATATCTTCAACACATGTCATGTGTTCAATATCACATTGCAACATCTCAGCATTATCCTCATTATTACGTTGCAAAACGTTCTACATTGCAACCATTTCCCCAATGTCACATTGCACGGATTAATTAGTACCCCACTGCAACCATATCCTCAATAACACATGTTAAAAAGGTCTCCAAGTCACACTGAAATTATAACGCCTATATCGTGTTAACTGGAATCCATCCAAAGCTACGCTGCAAATAGATATTTAATCTTACATTTAGAAATAACAAATTTAATAGCACAATGTATTTAGCCTTATCTCAAATATTGCGTTTCAAAACTACCTCGCTTCAAAATATCCCAATACCACGTTACAATAACCTAATTATAAGTTTTCAAAGATATTAAAAACCACACTCGATTTTCATACCCATCCTTAGATTTCAGGTATATTATACGGTTTTACATTGCATACTCAGTATTACAATATAGTAAAAAATATGTAATGCTACAAGCTTAACTTCAGTTTTAGTCTGTTATGACATTTCAGTATACTGTGATGTTTATTCTTCACTATAACATTGTGATTACGTCCTTTTTTATGGTATTATAGGAATACTTTAATTAGCACTTTATAGCCACTTCTCAATACCATGTTTCTTGTTTGTTCATAATATTAATGTAATCGTTTCCTGTGAAACGTAATAGGCGAATAAATTAAATGCTATCCTTATTATGCTTCAGAAGTATTTTAAACCCTACTCTTCAGCCAGGTTACAAAAGTCAAATTATTAGCGAATTTCAAATTCTTCATAACTCTTGGGTAGTAAAAGTTCAGTAACATTAGTAGTTTCTTGGTTGGTTACGTATATAGTGATGAATTCCATAGAGTGGTGCGGTGTACGATGAAGGCAAACAAACAATTAACCCTACAGAGTGAATTCAAACGAACAATGAATCCTATAGAGTGGTGTGGTGTACGATAAAGACAAACAAACAGTGAATTTTGTAGAGTGGTGTGGCATACAGTGAAGACAAAAAGCAATTAATTCTATAGAGTGGTGTGGTGTACCATGAATACAAAACGTGTCTATTTCACTACTTACCCATTAATCTTAAGTTTAAATATCCTAATGAAAACATAAATACCAAAATACCTAAAAAGTTTATTATGTAGGCATGTTACATGCAAAGAAAACATAGGACAGTTCAATCGGTGCATACCTCAAGCAGCTGGAGAATGAAACAGGTATCAATGCTATTCCATACGAAGACAAAGCGGTCAAGTAAGTAAATAAGCGATTTTTCCAGACAAACGTACAGAAAAAATGACGATTTATAGTTCTAATTCTTTCACAGAACTCTTTCGTCTTGGGTACCAATGATTCCTTTCTTGTACCGAAAAGGATAGTAGTATATAAAACTGGTGATGCGCTACTTTAGGCATATAATTGGATTTGAGGGTAGCTTGGTAGAGATCCTGATGAGTAATAAAAACGAATCGGGTATACGCGCGCCTCACACTTGGTATTGCTGGCGCACAAGAATATAGCTAATAAAAATGAAACAAACAAGTATATATTTTTTAACTTTTATAAAGACAAGTATGGATCGCTGTATAAGCAGCTTATTTAGTTATAGTAATATAGAAAGTTTTAATGCTACAATGTTTCCCTTCTTTTCGCTCAGATTAACACAGTTACGGTGATTAGCCAAAGGATGGCTAAAATTGTTTAAATTTTATGTATCTCAGCTTTTACTTTCATATTTCAATAATTTTTGTAACATTAATTTGATTGTTTGTAATTAAGCACAAAGCTACACAATAGGCTAGCTGTGTTCTACCCACCACGGGTATCGAAACCCGGATTCTAGCGTTATAAGTCCGCAGAAATACCGCTGTGCCACTGGGGGTCTTGTAACATTACACTTTCTACATTACTGTTGCTAGCTGGTTTACGTCTATATCGATCCATACTTGTCTTTATAAAAGTTATTTTTTTATTATATTTGTTAATTTAACGTACACAAC
>NW_013666722.1:132638-143716 GCF_000517525.1 Limulus polyphemus | reverse complement strand
AGACAGAAGAAGGAAAACGCCCTAAAATAGTTGATCAAGACTCTGATATTGAATTTCCTGAAAGTAACTATGTAATTACGTAAAACACACGTAAATAATAATAAAAAACTTTCTCAAACAGATCTGAAGAGCTGATTCATCGTTTTAATTTTATGTCCAAGTAATTAGACTTTAACTTTCATATCACTAACATTTCTAAAAGAAACTAGTAAAAGAAAATTTTAATTTCAAGTTAGGTCTGTTTCTGTTTAAACTAGACAAAGAATATTGGATTGTGTTAAATTACGATTATCTAATGAGACTTAGCGAATTGCCACAGACGTAACTAACTAACTAACTAGTGTGTGGCCAACTGTCATGCGCCAGGTTACATACGAAACTTTAGGTACATAAGTGATGTAAAAATTTCGATCTAAATTAAACAACACTATCAAGAGTAAAATAGTTTACTAACATACCAAAATAGTGATGGAAATGTTTCACAATTGAAAGCGTGAGGATCACGCTTTACATAATTTTATATACTAAATAAATTAAACAAATTTAGTCCCGAATGAATGTACAAGCAAGAAGGAATCCTCAATTCTTTTAGGCAGGATTAAAGTAAATTTATTTATGTGACCTTTGTTTCCCTTTTAATTAGCTATATTTTTGTGCGCCAGCATACCAAGCGTGGTGCGCGCGTATATCTCTACAAGCCTACCCTCAAATTGTATTTTTTTAGGCAAGATTAGAATAAATTAATCTATGATACCTTGGGCGTGGTCAAATATATCAAACGAAAGGGTTTGACCTCCCGAGTCGAAAAATGAAATTAGATCTCAAATCGGTCAAACGATGACGGAGCTATAAACTAAAAGTTTTACTTGAAAGAAACAAAACTCAAGTCGTTCTATGAGCCGCTCAGCCGCTGCTAAAAATAATGATTGTTTATAGTAGATAAATGCCATAGTTGAACATCAATGATCATTTGTAAACATTCTCTGTGAAAGCAGTAACAGCGCTAAAACATACTTTTCAAGAACTATTTAACGCGCTTCTTGGTTTTGACCTTATATCTATGGGTTGATCTCCTATTGAATCTCATCCTCTGCTTCCAGAACTAAAAGCTATGTAGGCCAGTCCAAAGATGCAAGGAATCATAACAACAAATAATCAGGATATATCTATATATATCAAGCACAAAAATTTGTGTTTGTCTTTTTTGTCCTTTGTCTAACTACTCGTAGGTCGCGGGGCCAATCTCTACCAAACTTTCTGGGATGATAGTTTTGAACAAGTGGGCATGTTAATGGGAGGGGGGTAAAAGCCCCTCCACTCCCGTTAATGATGTTATTGAACATTTACTATCTTCGATGTAAGTTAACGTTAATTACATACAGAGATGGCGTCACGTATTTACACCAAAAACAAAAAACTATTCAATGTTATATAAAACAACATACACACAATGTGGGGCCACACAAACGATTTATATATATCAGAGAGTGTTATGACATTCATTATGGAGAAATGCAATGGAAAAAATGGCCACCACTATTGGAATATTACATAAACGCATAAGGCTAATATGAAAAGCCGTTTCTTGAGTTATACCCACTTCCTACTTTGACCCACAAAACACTTCTGCAGCAATGATAGTCAATTAATTAATCACGAGAAACACTGTGGATGGACATCAAAAGATGGGTGTTGAAAGCGGGTAACAGAAAGGACCCTTACCACCAATACTTTTGCCGCTACCTCTTCCTACAAAGTCACCCTGACCATCGTACAGTGTATATCATGTTTTTAAGTATACACATATTGAGTTCTTAGGTTTATACAAAAGTTTTGGTGAGATACTGTAATAAATAATATGTTATAAAGTTAGGAGTTTTGTGTTATTTATTACAGCATCCACTTCCACATTTTTTATGTTCATAACCCGGACATAGGGCGAGTACCTAACAATGAGAGTATCCAACTGAAGACTTCACGCAAGTTAATGGCTGTATATTTAAAAACTTATACCATTTAGATGAACATGTATATATGTATGTATACATACAGCTTCTATATACGCTACTATTAATCTACATCGACCTAAGATTATTAAGATCACACATCTTTAAGAACTAAATGGTACCTACAGATTGAGACAACTGTATATGAAAGAATATCAAAAATAGTGTCATAAGCCGGATCTATCAAATGGCATTAAATCTCATTCTATCAAATTCTCTGTTTATAAAATTTCAGATATTTGCCAAGCTCAAATGATCAAAAACGTATATGCCTAAATTTCCACTGATTTATACTATTTCTTACATATACATTTAAAATAATGTAACGTATATAACACAAATTATATCTTATACGTCATCAACTATTGTTTATTACCACGCATGTCACTTCTGGAATAAGAACGTTTTAGTCAAGGGTGTTCCATTTAAAGTGCTGAGTCAATTTATTTAGTGAAACTTTCTTCGTGAAAGGGCCTATTACCTATCATCTGCATTATTATCATCAGCGCAATTAAAAAACTGATCAAACTTTCATTTCAGCGTTCATACAGTAGTCTTTAGAAGAAAGAAATATTTTAAAAAGAAAATGTATGCCTTTAAATGAAAACAAAACAAAACAACAATATATCCGTAAGCATGTGTACGTGTGCTATTAAGATGTGATGAAATCAAGTGATATTTTGTATAAAATTCAATAGATAAATAAATAAATGTATAATTAGAGTTTAGAAAAAATAAGATGAAAAGGCTTGGAACACCACAGTTTCCTTTTGTAAAATGGGCGTTTTTTCCAGAAATAAATGTAGCGGGAGTGAGGGTTTCAATTTTGTGCAGTACACGGCTGGTAGTTTCAATATTATTGTCAGTAGTTATGTGCTACATATACCTTTTGATTATGCACCCTTCAACAAGAAGTGCATGCCTCCTAACGACACATCATCTCTGGATACACTTACTCTAAATATGAAGTTCACGCCTTTTTATGACAGTCTTTGTAATCAGGTAGTACACACATTTTGGAAGTAATGTATAATTAAATTACACACATTCTGGTAATTAATGTATAATTAAGTTACACACATTCTGCTGATAGTCTATAATTAGGTTGTACACACGTCCTGACGATAGTATATATTTAGGTTGTACATACATTCTGGTGATGGTGTATAATTATATAATACTCACGTTAGGCTTGTAGTGTGTATTTAGGTAGCACACACATTCTAATGATAGTCTGTAATTAGGTAAAACACACATTCTGCTAATTGTATATAACTAGGTAGTAAGCACATCCTGATGATGGTATATGATTCTCAGGTAATACCATTATCTCCAAGAATGTCAAGAGAAGTTCTCAGAATAACAGATGATTCGTCAAGATATTTATCACGATATAATTCTGCATCTCTGACTAATTGAGCTCAAGATAAACAAAGATACACTAAACATAATTGTGCAATCACAGTAAACAGTTCACAAACACAGTCTAGGTGTAATTTACTTACTATAACAAACGTTTATTGTCTTTACTGAAGAGCTAGATCTATGGTTGTTGTTGTTGTTGTTTTTTTTCTCTAAAGTTTGTTCTTGAGTCACATTACCTCGGTAAGTTGGTAACTTTATACTTACCCAGAGCGATCTGCACTAAACACGTGACTGGACATTCCCACTGAAACATAAGGGAGATCCTAACTTCGATAAAACCTGAAAGCTATCTTTTCCACTGGTGTTAGCTCAGGCAGCTAGAAGAATAAAAACTTTACTGAACTTTTTAAAATATTCCTGTATTAAGATAAGAAGATAGAAAACTCATGGTATGTCTAAATATATATAAAAGTTCTATCTATGTAGGCATATTATATATTCTAGTTGAGTTTTCTCTAACTAGGTAGTGAATGCCTTCTGGTGACAGTCGTGTAATTTTGTACAAGCCGTTTATTACTAGCTTTATAAGCTCACCTGGTAATAACATTTTCTATAAGTATAGAGTATATAAGTCTTCTTGTGACTTCTCTCTCTAACAAGTAGGAGATACCCACCAGTGACATGTTTTCTAAATAGATAGAGAACGTCTTCGAGTGTTAATTTTTAAAGTAGATAAAACAAGGCTTCTGGGGACATTTCCTTTTTACCACGTTATATATGCCTTCCGGTAACGTTCTAGTTAGGTAGTTGTTATCCATTAGTAAAATACTTTCTACGTACCACATGCTTATAGTTACATACTTTCTAATTAGGAGGACCCCTATTCTAGTAGCGTCCTCTATAACTAGGTGGTACATGTCTCCAAGAAACATGCCCATAAATTAGATTAGATAGCATCCAAATTCTAGTAACACACGCAAAATTAGGAAAACATGAATTCTGATCTCTCTAACGAACTGGTAAAGAAGTGGTATAGAAAGCGTTCATCTTCTGATAAATACGTTATAACTAAGAACAACACGCCCTCTAGTAATCAACGGAGTAACTCAATTATACGCATTTTCTTTCAAAAGTTATAGCCCCCTGGTGGGACAGCGGTAAATTTACGGACTTACAACGTTCAAATCCGAGGTCCGATTCCCAGTGCTGAGCACAGCAGATAGCCTAATGTGGTTCTATTCTAAAACAAATCAAAAGTTATCGTATCTAGGTAAGGCTATTTTTATAAAAAATCATTACGTGCTTTCCGCTGATTTCTTTTTGTCTAGGCAGTATTTATCTTGCAGGAAAAACTTCCTAACTAATTAAATAGTGCATGTATCTTCTAATGATATTGACTCAAAAAGGCAGTTTATATCTTCTACTAAGATGTTTTTGACAAAATAGTTCATGTTTATAATGATATATTCAAATACCGAAATTGAGAGTAAAACACGATCTGCACTCTCTCGTCATCTTGCATGTTTAGACCTTTGTTTTGAGGAACACAGGAAGCAATTGATATTTGTAATATGTAGAGATATTTTTCAGAAGATAGGTAATGTCTTTGGAGATGAACAATGATAATGCCCCAGAGTGTCGTCTAGTGGAAAGATGAGAGCATAACATAAGAAAAAGTTTTGTTTATAAGCTTACAAGTATGCCAATGTTTCATATTTACAAGTATGTCAGTGTTTCACATTTACAAGTATGCCAATGTTTCATATTTCCTCTTGCAATTGTATTACATTTCTGACTCAAGAGTGGAAATGATATGTTTTTTTTAATCCGATGGCTTATTTTGAAAACAAAAATTTTTAAATTAATGCCTTGGTGAAAGCTTTATTTAAAATGATGGAAAAGGGATTGGTAAGATGTTAATTCCCAAAGTTCGGGTTCTATTAGTATTAACTGTATTCAAAATTCCTACAGTATGGAAAGATATACAAAGAATTTGGCCTTATAAAAGGGAGTTTCTTATCTATCAAACTTTAATTTCTTCATAATAATTCGGAATTTTGTTTCTGGAAAAAAAAGGTCATACTAAATATAATTTGTACACAATGTTTAAAACGTTTTATATTAATTTTATCGTGTTGTGTTTCCAAAGTTTTTGTTTTTAAGTAAGTGATATACAAATGAGTTGGTCCTAAAACCAGAGAGTTAACTTTTCTAGAAAACAGGGGTATCTATTTACTTTATAGTAATATTTTGAGTTTCATATCTATTGTCGAGAAATCGAGAAAAACATTCCCGATTTTTAATTTATTTTTCAGGTCTTACACACATAGTCGTTAACATGGGATATTTCCTCCTATTGACGAGCTCAGAAGTGCAGTCAGATAGTCCGAATGTTGAAATGACCCTATTGATGTGGACATCAGATTTAAATAATAGATTGGAAATAAGATTGAATAAATTTCCAGTAATTCCGAGTTACAAAAATAACGAGGTTGATAAATGGAAGGAAGTTAAAGCCGTTTTTAAAGTAACTCCAAATGAACCATTTACAGTGTTTAAAATTAACTGGTATTTATGATTGCTTAAAATGGTTCCAAAAAATGTAATAATTACATAAAAAAAATTATCCCAAAGTTTTTTCACAGAAATTCTTATTTTGGAGCCTAATTACATCTGGAAATAATATTTACTTGTAAGAAGTTTAAATTAGTATGAATAATAAATAACACTTTCAATGTTGTTCAGGTTCTTCTTTATTACGCTATTCCCTGTGTTATAGAACATTTGAGGAATACGGCTAATATAGAATAAAATATAATTAGAATGTTTCTCTTGCGTTTAACCGTTACCAGTATGAATAAGTACAATTATTTAAAACACTAAATGTTGTTTTTGTTTATAACTACTAACTATTTTGTACTTTTTTACTGTTTTAAAATATTATTATTATACCGGATTCCTTTCTTTTGGCCTCCAGTGGCACAGCGGAATGTATGCAGACTTATAACTCTAGAAACAGGGTTTCGATACCCGTGGTGGGCAGAACACAAATAGCCCATTGTGTACCTTTGTGCTTCACTACAAACAAACAAACCTTTCGTTTCAAAAAAATATATAAGCATCTTAATTACAAGGTTACGAACAATTTGTAGTTAACATAAAACAACAGTATTCTGTGTAGATGATACATCTAGTTAAACATAATTAAAAAGTCAAATATATCTTAATAGGTATTACAGAAACACGCTTAATATTCTACTTCTCAATTAATACAACATATAAACAAACTGAAATCAATATATTTATTATATCTATATGAGTATTTTATATTTATGGCAAAATGCTGCTGATTTCGACCTATAGATCATAAGGAAGGCAGTCAGTCAGCAGCACCCTACCACCCACCATTCAGGGTAGTGGGTAGTCTGTTAACTCTTTTAACACGCTCTCAAGCCACACCTTAGAGTGAGAACGTTCAAGGCTCTATCACAGGTCCAACTCTATTTAATATAATAGAAATATTGTATATTTACTTGATAGCAAGTAACGTGCTGAAGCTGTAGAATTATATACACTCAAAATACGTAGGTAACTTTTTTCTGTAACATTCTGTCTTTTATGATGAAAAAGTCGCAAGAAATGCCAATTGATATTTAATTTCGGGAGAAATTCCCACAGGGATCCAGGGGTCTATCAGAAGCTCTTTGCCTTTTCTAGAATGAAAATGCAATAATATGTGGCTTGACAGTGATTTGTTGAAGTTTTGGAGCACACACCATAAAAACGTATCAGTGTTGCTTTAGTGTAAATTTTTGAATCTTCAGAAGTTCTATTGCTTCCCTCCACAAAATTGGCGTCCATATAAAGTCGTAAACGTTCACTTAAACTAAACCTTTTACCTTCGTAAATGTAGCACATAATTATATATAATTACTGCTGTATGAAGGTTAATAACATGTTGTTCTGGTTATCTAAAATAGATAAAATTGCAGGTTAACTTAGCAGAGATACAAAGGTACACACAAACAAGACCGAAAACCAAAAGCGCCGAATACAGAAATAGATAAAACTAGAGAACGAACATCATTGTGCTTCTAATAATATGTAAAACGATAATATAATACTACAGCTTAGCATGTCTTCATTTGCCTCGCTTTTAATATTTTACCTATTTTTTCTCTTGTTCTCAATTATATTATTTCAACTTCATAAAACCTTCAGGCATAAAATTATGAAATGATAATATCTTATTGATAAATATTTCAAATTAAAACTTTAAATACTAAAATAATGTATATCTGATTTTTCTTTATAATGTAATATTCATTCTCTGCTGTCCCTAACCCACACTCTTTAGAACAGTAGTAAGCCTGAGAGCTTATAAAGCTACAAAATGAGTTTCCAAACTTACGGAACACACCACAAAATAGCTCGTGAAGTAGATTTGCGCTCGACAACAAACAGCCTTTTCTCACTAGTGCGTGACATAATGATTATAATCAATCTTTCATTTGGAAGGATACAGTGTTCCCGGATGTGTAAAGTGCTCAGTTAAACACAACGTAAAATTTATTAGTTTAGTGACTATACTGTTAACTTTATGATGCCATAACTAGGCCATACCGTAAAAATAGCATTGCCATGTGAATCATGTACTTTTAATATCATTTGTATTTATGACAAAGCTACTATAGCTATCTTCTACCATCTCTAATTTTTAACAACTGGAAATAGAGCCGGTCAGAAGTACCATACATTAATGCTCACACTCAGTGATATATACATGGTCTTAAATAAATTGACCGGAAACGAATTTGTTCTTCTTTGAATACAGAATCGTCTCTTAGTTTTTGGATAAAACGCGTAGATTTTCTAAAGTTCACACTGTTATTGATAATGTGAGGAGGACATATGAAAATATTTCAGAATAAAAGGGAGTTATAAGCTGGAGATGAGCTCGAAATAAGCAGGCTAAGTATCTCGATGTTTGGAAAAGTTCCAAAGAAATTCATTAAATAGAGTGCCGCATTTTTATAGTTCATGTTACCACTTACAGTCATGCTTTATCTGACGATCATGCATCTTCACAATAATCCTGGGACATAGCTCAAACTGCAAAGAGCTCCACGAAAAACTGTTATATCTGAAGAACACTCTTCAACCCTAATTGCTCTCAATAAACTATCTACTAAACGAGGATGATAGTTTAGTTTCCAAGAACCCACTTAAACAGTCTGATCGCACAGAAACCCATAGGCACTGCAGCTAGAAACTTAATTAATTTAGTCTTGGCCAAAATGTTTGCATACTGTTCTGTATTGGTGTTATTGTCTACACGCATGAGTAATTATTGAGTAAATTCCTGAGCTGTAACAGAGAAGGTAGTGTATCATCCGAAAAACATGTACGAGTTGTTATTCTGGTCTGTAGTTGTTTTGAGCACTTGTTCGTCAAAACACACATATACGCCTGTTTTGTAAAAAAACGGTGTGCTTTTGGTATAATATTTTATGAAATATATCAACGCTTTGTTCTGAAAATTACTCTGTAATTGGTGTAGAGTGAAGTTATAGTGCGTCAGATTGTCCGACTGTCAATAAATGGTATGAAGCAAATGGACATTGCCAAAACAGTTGGGTAATCCCTATATACTGTATACAGAATCCTGAAACATCATCGGACTACAGGAAACGCTGTTTTTGGAACGTTTACTGGAGGAAACTACTGCCTGAGATGACCGTGTTTTGATTAAGTTAACACGTCAAGGTCGAAAGACGTCTTACAACTATTTACGACAGGAATGACACGACCACACTCATTCCAGAGTATCTAGAAGAACACCAATAGGAGACTGATTAAACAAGGTTAGGTTACAAGAAGTGCAATCTGCAAACCAATATTAACCAGAATTCACCGCCATCACCGAGTTACTTGGGCAAGACAACATGCCAAATTACAGTTAGGATACTGACGACATGTAATATTTTCAGATGCATCCTGTTTCCAGCTTCTTAAAGCTGATGGTACGATTCGTTTTCCTGGAGAACAACTCAGGGAAGATTATCTTTCCTACAGGGAACACACAGGAGGTGGTCAAGTATATGTTTGGGCAGCTATTCATCATGGTGGAAAAACTGTTCTTCATATCCTCCAGGGAAACGTCAATGGCGTCTCCTACAGGCATTACATGGAGACGATATTTCTGCCATATTGCTAGTGCAAGGTTTGGAAATAACCTTGCATTCCAGGATGACAATGCCACTGTTCACAGTGCATGTATTGTACAGGATTATATGAACCAGGAGAATGTTATAAGATTGTAATCCCATTGATAACTATTGGGCAGAACTGGGCCAGAAAATTGTTAACCACGACCATAAACCAGCTACTGTAGTTGAGTTGTAGTGCATTGTAGTGGCAAGTTGGGATTAAATCGCAGTGGAATACATCAATAACCTCCTCGACAGCATGCCACGTCACCTTGCGGAGGATATTAGAGTACGGGGAGGATCAACCAAGTACTGAATGTTTCATATGAACTGATATAAAGTTACAGACTCTAGTTATAATAACTTGATGATATGTTTGTCATTATATACGTTTTGTTACGGTTTCATTGTGATAGGTGAAACGCTGAATTACACATCTTTCTAAAGGTGTCTGATAAAATTGCTTGATATTCTAATAACTCATTCATGATGTCCATATAACCTGTCTCATTATACAAATTACATATGTAGATGTTTCATATAACATGAATTTCTCAGTTTGACAGCGCTAAGTATATTTGTATTCTATTTTAATAATAATAATGATATTTTTGTTACAAAATATACAAACATTTTGGCTAAGCCTGTATGTTTCATTATAGAATAATATGAATACTAATTTAATTCTACGGCTGCTTGAGGGATGTGATGATTGAAGAAATATGTCGTGGAAACAGTGTGTGTACACTTGATTTGTATTGCTTTTCCGGATAGATATCCTTCTTGATTATATTCTGTACTTTTTCTCCTGGCACTTGGACAGCTTTTGCTACTGACTATTGTGTTTGTGGATTCTCACCGGTTGCAAGATACTACACCCTCATTAACACAGTTAGGAGTACGAGTTGTTACAAGTCTTTTATCTATTTCTGGTTAGTTCTCGTACCAAAAGTAGATCCATGTTCCTATTGTTTTCAATTCCAGGATATTCCTGTCCTGAAAATTCTAAATCCTCGATCTAAATTCATCATTATGATCTTTATGCTATTCTACACCTACTACTAATAAGAATACGAGTGGAAGAGTTAAAGTGGAGGAATATTTGTGGAAGATTGATTACTGCATAAAAATTTGTTTGATGTTTTGTTAGATGTTCAGATAAAGAAAAAATAAATTTTAGTTTATGAATTTCAAAAAGCCAATTTTAGGCCACGAGACAGTAATTATCATTAGTGAAATATCAAATAATATTAAAACTTCCAACAAGGACGTTTTAAATATATATAACACAAAAAAAGTTTAACATTGACATTGGACCCTAATTGGATGCTAATGGCAAGGGTTTGGTGGAAGACTATGAGAAAACTAACTTTTTAAGTGCTGTCAATCTATTTTTAGAAGAGAGGATGCTAGCAATATTCTAACCTCGTGCATTCAATGAAAAATTATGGCATTAGTCTGAATCATGTAAACATCATTCCTCTGGTGGTAAAAATAA
>NW_013666722.1:128136-132340 GCF_000517525.1 Limulus polyphemus | reverse complement strand
GGTAATGAAGAAAAACTTTAATATAACAGCAAATGTACAACGTTTCGACAAGGTTTTGTCATCATCTGTCATTGCTGTTATATTAAAGTTTTTCTTCATTACCCATTCAAGCCGTCTCCAGCCATTATTAGTCTCAAAGTGGGTTCCTCGTCATCGAATACGGGCCTCTGTCTCTCTTTAATTTTTGGTAGGTAAGTAACCAGTGGGCAGATGTCTGAGGACTAGAGAGGGTGATAAGAACTACCCTGTAATTAAGAGACCAGTTAAACGTATTTAGCAGTAAGTATAATTCCAGACAATCTGATCCAAAATAATCTGCAGGAATATGATATTATGAAAGATAATCAACAAGAATGCATTAAAGGCAAATCTTCCCTTACTAATATATTAACATTGTTTGAGTACGGTACGTATTATAAGAATTATGGAAACGGTTTGGAATTAATGCGTTTAGGTTTTCAAACAGTGTTTGAAAGGTGCTACACAATAGGTGTCTACTAAATTGGATTATAGGATAATTTGATGAGGTAAAGCAAAAGGTTGATATTAATGAAGTCCATCAAATTGAACCATATTTACTTCAGGGGTCAATGTTTGAGTCTTCTTGTTCTCTTTTTTTATATTAGTAATATTAAGAAAGGGTGATTAGTAAATAGTTAACTTTACAAATGACATTAAGCTTTTCAGTATTTCTAGCTGTATTGAGAATGTTGAGATATTACAGAATGATACTAATCTATAGCAGGTTGGACAAAATATTGTCAAATTACCTTTAATTATGAGAGATAAAATAAAAATAATCGTGCGTTTAATATAGATGGAAAAACAATCAATAGTATGACAGAAGAAAAATATCCTGGCATAATGGTGGATAAGTCACTCAAATTATCGAGATAATGCTATGTTCATAATAGCAAAGATAGACACATTGATTACAAGTCAAACAAGGTAATAACCTCACTAATTATATCTTTGCAGAAATAATTAGTTAGGCCTCACTTGAAATGCTGTGTTATTCTAAGAGATACTCACGAGTTAATAATATCACGTGACAATAACTCGTGCCAAGACAGGAATGGTATCATAAAGCAACTTACGTTTAAAAAATAAGGTTTTAATTTTTCACTATAACAAATTTCAACAGATTTCTTTAACAAATTTTGAATACTGTTTTTGAAACTAAATAATGTTTTATAATAATTGGTATTAAGTATTTTGAAAACTTTAGTAAATCATGTCTTAAGTCTTATAAATATCATGTTTACATTCCTAAGAAAATACTGTAATTTAATACTTTAATGTAAACCAATGTACTGCAAACTCTAAGGAAATATGAAGTTATAACGCTTATATATGAAAAAAATATTAACATTGGTTACTAAGTAAAAGTAGTAGTTAAATTTATAAAATATGATCTTTAAAATATATTAAATAACATCAGTAATTAAATATTCAGTGTGTCTAATATTAAAAGGTAATTAATAAATAAGATCAGCTAAGAAGCGTACTTTAGTTAAAGTAGTTTTTCAATAATGACCATTATGTTCCCACTTTTGAAATGAAAGAACCATTGCAGACATGTTTAGACAAAATATAGTTCTCATACTGTGCTATAGTAAACACAGAATGACCAAACTCAAATAAAATATTGGAATAACATTATATTTATATTTAACAATGTTAATAAAATGAATTATTGACATATTATTCATATTAAAATATCACAATAAACAATTTATTAAAATAGTTTAAAATTTTATTGTATTTAGACTATAACTTACTTGAAAATATACTGAAACATGAAACTCTTTTTTTTTCTTCATTTAGGTGGAAATTATAGGACAGCCACAAAATGGGAAATTAGCAGTTGCTAACATTCAAGTACGCATGCAACACACGTCAAAAGCACAAATGGTGACAACTCAACAAAAGCAGTTTCCAGAGGATCAGTCATCTGGAATATAAACAGGTTTTTTCCGATAATTTTAATATTTCTACGTTCAATATTGAAACGTCCAATATAGAAATACAAAGAAATATATGTATTGACTGTACGGCAGCTCTAAAGTTTGAATTTGTATCCTTTCTATATGTAATATATGCAATTCACTTACTTTATTACATTTCGAACCATGGTTCTACATAAAGACGCTTATATGTTACATGGCGAGACTCGGTTGTAAAGGTATTATTATTATAATACGGGTCGAAACCCATATGTAAGGGAACTTACTATAATAAATATCGAGGCTTAGCTGTAAATACACTAACGATATTACATGTCGAGACATGATTTTATGTGAGAACACATAATATACTAATGTTGAGACATAGTTTTACGTAAAGGTACTTACTGTATTACATTGGGTGGAAATTGGGGAACGTCTGGGTTAAAGTGATCATGCTCCATCAGTTTCAATGTTTTCTGCATAGGTGGTATAAGTAATAACGATAATTTGGTTACAAATTTAAAAAAAATCAAATTTTTGAAGGGATGCGACAAGAATTCTGTTGTGAATAGGGCAGTTGAATTATTTGGAAACACTGATTCGATGTGGAAAATTTTTAAAGATACATTTTTAAATATTCAAGGTAAACATATTTCTTATAGAAAGAAAAGGGTAGCTGCAAGTAAAAAAACCAGGTTGGCTCACAAAGTGTATAATATATAGAACTAAAGAAAAGAATCATAAATTTAAGAAACTTAAATGAACTTGTATGACAGGAGATTTAGAAGATTAAAGAAGGTCAAGAAAGTTGGTGAATCAGGAAATTAGGATATCAAGAAAGATGTATGAGAAAAGATTGGCTGAAATGTAAAAAGTAAGAATACGGATTTTTTTAATGGTAAAAAAATTAAGAAGGGGTAGGAACCCCTGAGAGATGATAAAGGAACGCTCGTATGTGATAATTATGAGATGGATGGGTTATTAAATTTTGCTTTTTCTTCGGTTTTTACTAACGAAGATTTAAGCAGTATTCCACATCTTGAACAGTTGATAGATAGAAACGAGATCGAACAAAATGATACATTAATTTTGAGCTGGTCAAGAAAATATTGGGAAATTTAAAGTATGATAAGACTCCTGGGCCAGCTAATATTTCCCCAACAGTTTTGGTTGGATATGTAGGCTACTTGCTACTAATTTTTGTTTGTCCTTGAATAGCGGGCAGGTACCAGAGGATTGATAGTTAGCTAATGTAACTCCTCTCCTCAAGGTAAGGTGTCCCAGTAATTATACACCCATTAGTCTTACATCAGTTGTGGGAAAGTCTTAGATAGTCTGTTAGAAAATGCTTTGCAAAGTCATTTAACAAAGTTTAGAATGTTATTGGATAGTCAACATGGTTTCACTTAGGAAAAATATTGCCTTACAAATTTTTTGACATTATTTGAAAATTTTACTGCTTTTTTAGATGAGTGTAAGAGTGTAGATTTGGTGTATATGAATTTTCAGAAAGCATTTGACAAGATGCCATATAAAAGTTATGTAAAAAATTATCTGTATAGATGTGGGATAAGTTAGCAAGTTGTATAGAAGAATGGCTGGATGGAAGAAAGCAGAGGGTTGTTACAAATGGAGTTCAGTCAAACTGGATTAATGTTATAAGTGGGGTACATCAGGGCTCAGCCTTAGGACCCATGTTCGTTTTGATGTACATCAATGATATAGATGAAGGAATATTCAATTAATTACTTAAATTTGCAGATGATATCAAGGTCTTGGGTGTTGATAGCTGTGAAGAGGATGCTGCTGATTTACAAAATGATTAAAGATCATTTAGTGAGTTGAGCGAATAAATGGCAGATTGGTTTTAATTATAATAAATGCAAGTTAACCCGATGACTACCGGCTACTAACTTTCTTAGCAGGCAATGCAAGTCTTGCTATATTTCATTCCAACAATAAAACTAGTGGACGAATATTTTCGAAAAGTACTTTGACAAATGTAGGTAGTTTAAGAAACATAAAGCCTATTACTTTTAACAAATTTAGTTTTTTTGCATTATGATCTTAAATATCTTGGAAAATTGCATTAGGAAATCGTATTTATAAGAAATGATTACAATATTTATATTTGCTACAGATCTGAACTTATTACTTTTAATGTTTTAGTACATTATTTTGAAATCCCCAAAAACTTGTATCCTCCATAAAATGCAATATTTATCTATTTTTAATTTTTTTAATAATCATGTATA
>NW_013666722.1:123992-127373 GCF_000517525.1 Limulus polyphemus | reverse complement strand
AGGATTTTAGTTGTATCTACAGAAATACTGAATACAAGTATAAAGAGGTTATAATTTCATTGGACAGATCACTGGTTAGGTACCATTTGGAATATTGTGTTTAGTCTTTGGCTCCATACATTAGAAAAGACATTGAATTGTTGGAAAGGGTTCAGAAAAGGGTTACTAGAATGGTGCCTGGGATGGAGGGGTTATCGTACGGGGGGAGGTTGAAATCTCTCATATTGTTTTCTCTTGAAAAAAGAAGAGTTAGGGAGGATCTGATTGAGGTGTTTAAGATTGTAAAGAGAATTAGCAGGCAAGGTAGGAGTCATGTTCAGCTAAGATAGTTTTATTTTCGTAACAAGGTGGTTGGCCTTTGGAAAGGGTTGCCTTCGGATGTTCTGGAATCAGTGAATTTAAGTGAGTTTAAGAGAAAGCTTGGTAAGTATAAGAATGATAAGGGCTGGTTTTAAGATTTAAAAAAATAATTATTAATAGTTTTAGTTTAGTTTAAAAGATGGAACAGCCGAGATAGCCCAATAGGTCCCATGTTGTTCCAAAATGTTATGTTATGTTGAGACTTAGCTTTAAGAACGCTTTACCATTACGTAATAAGGCTAAGCTGTAATAACACATACTATATTAATATCGAGACATCGTTTTACGAAATGAAAGTTGCTATACTGATGTCGAGGCATGATTGTGAGGGTATTTACTATATTAATGTCGAGGAACGAATGGGAGAATGCTTATTATACTAAATGCTTAGCCATGTATGTTAGAAAACTTTCTCTAGTAAATATTCAACTATGAATGCAAAGTATCTAAAATATAACACAATATATTTGGTATTTAAGTTGGAGGCTAATTTGCCAGCAATTTATACTTATTCATTCCTTATTTACAACGCTTTATCTTAAATTATGAAATTTACTGTTATATGTTTGTTACATTTTTCAGGAGTGCCATCTGTAAAAGAAGTATCTTGTACATTTGAAAGTGGGTTTTGTGCATGGCAACCAGATTATGGGAAATACTTCAAAATAGTCCGTGAATACCGTGATATTGAGTTTCCAGAAAGTAAGTGTTTAACGCATAAAATACAAGTAAATATACGAGACCACAAAAAAAAGCACATCTCATGTAGATGTCCAGAGTATGTTTTTTCGTTTTTATCTCTATGTCCCAGTAATTAGTCCTTATGTTTCATATCACTAACGTTTCTACAAAGCTATTTAATAGAAATATAAGAATAAACTTTAATTTCAAGTTTGTTTTGAAACGTAATTTAAACTAGCACAAACATACTGCGTGTATTTAAATCATGATTATCTAAATGTGATTTAATGCATTGTCGGAGACGTGAATAAGCAACCAACTTGAGGCCAGTTGTCGTAGGCCAAATTAGATATGTGTATTTCAAGTAACGTAACAATGACATTCGAAATTAAACAACACTATGTCAACAATTAAAATAGCTTAGAAAATGGCAAATTAAAAATGTTAGGTAGAACTGTTTGAATCTGTTTTAATTTAAATTAAATTAGGGTTAACAAAAACTCTTTAACTAATCTAACACATAATTAATACACGACAACTATGTTTATATTAAATAAAGGACGAAGTTGACCAATGGACATTGGTTGAGATATGAAAGCAAAAGTAGCATTAATCATAATAACACATCCATCAAAGTGTGTTCACTACATTTCTTGGCTTAAACCTCATATCTGTGAGTTGACTTCAGTAAGGATTTATTTGACCTTTATCACTTCATCTTTCACTTTGGTGAAAAGTGGAGCACAAAAAAAATATATAAGTAATCAGAAGGTTGCACTTGATGCTAACAAGTTATAATCAGCTTATACATAGACGTAAATATGTGTGTTTATGTTTTAATGAATATTACCTTGTTTCTTTAAATTGAAACCATAAATAAATTTTAGTTGTATTATATAGCATTGGTGTTTTGGAAAAAGATTCAGCCTTAACTTAAACCTATTAAAGTGGGAAAACCTTGACTTGTGTTCTTTGGTTTACAACTGAAAACTTTGCTAACAATGACAGTGGCCAACTGATGACTTCATGCAATTTCATCATTGTATGTTTCAAAACTCATACCACCTAGATATACAACTGTATGTGTATGTATACCTTACTTATGTTCTATATGTATATATTCCAATACTGATTTATATCCGTATAATTTAAGCTTAGAAGTATTTAAAATGTAATTTTCTGATCATAAAGTTTCAAATATCAGCCAGACGCAGAATGATTGAAAGTTTATACCCCTACTTTTCCATCAATATGCGTAACACATTAGTATAAAGTAACTGACAAAATTAAGTGCGTTTGGTATAAAATTATTCGAAGGAAAAATGAAATTCGAATTTCAGCTTTTGATATTATATAAAAATATATTTGATCTTTTGCATATCCATATTTTTGCAATTTATATATACCTTTAAATTATAGTCCCGTTTTATTATGCCAAAATAAAATAAAATGACGTATACTATTCCAATCTTACGTTATCCTACCTCATGTTTCACTTAATAATAAATGTGTTCCAAAATTTATAATTCACCATTCAGACTGAGAAAACAACAGAATACATGTGCAAACAAACATTTATGCACAATAAGAAAGACCAAATGATGTATTGTGTAAAAATGATAAAAAACACACACACCATAATACATTAAAAATAAGCATAGTTAAGAGGCTGGGATCTCATTCTTTAGTGTAATAGTTTATACATTTAGTAGAAAGTCGAGATTTCTTGGTTATAAACCTTACGAATTTTAGTATAAGGTCGTGGTTTTATGGTTATAGAGAAGGTCCTGAGCTTGGTTCAGTTCAAAGTCGTGGTTTCTTGGTTAAGACAAGGTCTTGAGCAAAGTTTAGTAGTACAAGGATGTGATTTTGTAAGTTTAGACATGGTTCTGAGCGAGGTTCAGTTAAAAGTCGTAGTTTCTTGGTTATAGACAAAGTCCTGAGCAAAGTTTAGTACAAAATAGTGGTTTCTTGGTTATTAACAAGGTCCTGAGCAAAGTTTAGTACAAAATAGTGGTTTCTTGGTTATAGACAAGGTCCTGAGCAAAGTTTAGTACAAAATAATGGTTTCTTGGTTATAAACAAAGTCCTGAGCAAACATTAGTGTAAAATAGTGGTTTCTTGGTTATAAAGAAAATCCTGAGCAACCTTTAGTACAAAATAGTGATTTCTTGGTTATAGATAAGGTTCTGAGCAAAGTTTAGTACAAACTAATGCTTTCTTGGTTATAGACAAAGTCCTGAGCAAAGTTTAGTACAATATAATGGTTTCTTGGTTATAGACAAGGTCCTGAGCAAAGTTTAGTACAAAATAGTGGTTTCTTGGTTATAAACAAAGTCC
>NW_013666722.1:120759-122992 GCF_000517525.1 Limulus polyphemus | reverse complement strand
AAGGTCCTGAGCAAAGTTTAGTACAAAATAGTGGTTTCTTGGTTATAGACAAGGTCCTGAGCAAAGTTTAGTACAAAATAGTAGTTTCTTGGTTATAAACAAAGTCCTTAGCAAATATTAGTGTAAAATAGTGGTTTCTTGGCTATAAAGAAAATCCTGAGCAAACTTTAGTACAAAATAGTGATTTCTTAGTATAAGGTTACGGTTTCATGGTTATAGACAAGGTTCTGAAAGAGACTGCTGAAGTAGTAGCATCACATTTCACATCTGAGCGATTGGTAGAATTGTCATTTTCAACCGGACTTTATTCGGTTACAGCCCCTGAAGTTTAAGCATAGCCATAGTTAACTTAGGGTCCTCAAGGTCGTTTATTTATACAAATAAGAAAAAACATTCTCTCATTGCTCACGGTTTTAGTTTGGCTTTCAAAAATATGAGTTCGAAAAATTGAGCACACTTAACGTTCTAAGGTGATATTGTTTATCAAAATCTGTATTTTCTAGATTGTAAAAAAGACAATTTCTGTGTTTTAAAATTATGAGCAAGGCTATTAAATATAAACAATGAAGGTATATATCAGATACAGCGCCGGATGTAACGTAGTGGTTATCTCGCTGGGCTGCGGACCCCAAGGTCCAAGATAGCAGCTCAACAAGATCCACACTTACAACCTTAAATCTATTATAACTGTGATGGTTAATCAAGATAGGCAGCAGGTTTTACTGACAGATCGCCTACTCTGTGTCAAATAGGTAAATAACTTACTTGCTTTATGATTGTAATATCAATACAACTGATTCAACATGAAACCTGCATAGAAAATGTTTGTAATAAATCGAACTGTTAGTAACTAAAACACAGATTACAAAATACATATATCACAATGCAATATCTTCAAGTATAACTTTGAAAAACATTTTGTTGTGTTTCGATAAATGTCCACCATACTTATCGTATTTTTAGGCGAAAGTACACTTCTGTTTAATTATATAGAATATACACGTATAAGCAGTAATCTACAATTACAAGAGATCTAAGGGGTTTGTTCATGGTTTGAAAGAGAAATAATGAATGGCATTGTTTTATTTTGAAACACAAACACAATAAAAGAGTACACAATGCTATAATGATACCATTCGTGTAAGATTTTCACTACACAAACTAGAATCTCCATAGAGAAGACATGGGGGGCGAGAATAATGTAGGGGATCACATCCAAACACCCCAACCTCTCTATGCTACTCCACAGAGGCGGGTTAGATAACAATCGGTCCAGTGGTTCGCCAGTTGATGGCAGACACAATTGTAAGTTGGTCCGGCGGTTTGCCAGTTAAAAGCGGACACGCACGTAAAGTCTATTGTCAAATAACAGTCTAGATAACTGTGCATTTCAGCTTACGTAAAAATCCACAGTTTTTTAAATTGTCATTTTTTAAAATGTAATGACATCTAACATATATAGATTGAAAAACAACTCCATCTTTAAATCTCGTTGTTTTATTAATTTTAAAGTTATTTAGATTTTTTGTGTCAATAATTGTAGAGGGATTCTTTCCTTGTAAATAAGTTACTTATAACTAACTACTGCAGTTTTAGTTCAAAGATAAGCTGCGATTAATGAGCAATAAAACGCAATTAGAAAAGTTTGTATTTACAAGATATTTTCTATACGAGGTGGATTTTTCGGAAATACTCGTGTTATTAGAGAAGAACTATTTTCGAAGAAACAACTGACACACACACACACACACACATATATACAAGTTCATACTTTGTCTAATATCGCCAGAGTAATCAAAATAACCAATAGTTAGTTAAGTAAGATTATTTACTCAAATCAAAACACTTCAAAATAAATGAATATAAAATAATCCACATTTTTCTAAGTACATACTTTTTTGTAATATTCTCACTATCGAGGTAGTACTTTTCTTCTTGCGATGCCCTCACCAACTAATTAGTTAATATATACTATTACTTATTACAAATTCAAATAGCCTAAAACTTAGTTGAATTGTAAGTTAGATTAAGTAGTTAAATAAATGCCGATATGTATCCAATTTATGATATTTGCCAATAAGATTGATACACACACACAGAGTTTTCTTTTTGAATACAAATATGTTTTAATATAAAAACAACGATAAAATTTACAATAACAGTTATTATAGATAGTTATTACAAACAATGATTTATATACAAAAGCTTTACAAACATACAAACAATATAAACT
>NW_013666722.1:100701-120137 GCF_000517525.1 Limulus polyphemus | reverse complement strand
ATAGTTATAGTTTTTTCTTTGCAAATCAATAATATATACTCTATTTTGGCGCGGCGCGTTGGTTATATTTATAGGCGCGTGGAGAGTTTCTCGAAATTTCAGTTTTGCATAACAATACACACATATATTGTTGATTCTTACACTCGAGAATCTTCTACAACTATAGAGAATAGGTGGGAGTTTCGCAATACATATTTAACAGTATAAGTTATGTACATTTCTAAATATAACTTAACTTAAACAAACATCGATATCAAATTAGTGTATAATAGTAAATCCGTCACAATACTATTTAGGTAATATATTACGTATTACATGTTCTTTAGGTAGTACATACTCTTTAGGTAGTATATTAGGAAGTTTAGAGTCTTTATGTTGTATATTAAATAGTATATACTCTTTAGGTTGTATATTAGGTAGCATAGATCTTTTAGGTAGTATATTAAATAGCATAGACTCTTTGTATAGTTTATTGAAATTTCCAATTTGGAAGTATATACCCAGAATAGAGGCTTAATCAAGAAATATCAGCATGCTAGTAAAAGACACAGAGTTTCTTATCTATTGATCTGTATTTTTTCATAATGCTCCTGCTTTACTTAAATAACGATTTATGTAAACAATGATTCTCATATGATTCTTCGGAACATTTTAAAACACTTTTTATATGTTTTGTTTTCAAAATATTTATTATTTAAATGGATTTGAAAAGGAATATCGAGTAAAATGTAGAATTTAGTTTTTGTATAAAAATGTAATTCAAATATATTTACTAATATTTTGCAGTTGGTATTTATTGTTTAAAGAAAATATTCTTGCATTTTAACTTATTTTTCATATCTTAAACACATAGTCGTTAACGTGGGATATTTACTCCGATTAACGAGCTCAGAAGTGCAGTCAGATAGTCCGAATGTTGAAATGATCCTACTGATATGGACCTCAGATTTAAATAATACATTGCAATTAAGATTGAATAAATTTCAAGTAATTCCGAGTTACAAAAATAACGAGGTTGACAAATGGGAGGAAGTTAAAGCTGTTTTTAAAGTAACTCCAAATGAACCGTTTACAGTAAGCATTTAAAATAGTTAGTATTTATGATTGCTCCACTGCATTTTTGAAATAATAATAATTAGGATAGTAGTTCTTTTAAACTTATACTTAGAAATATGTTACCCTAAATATGCCTGGAAATAATATTTACTCTGTAAGTTTAAATCAGTATAAATATTAAATACTCAGTGACCTAGTGGTAAATCATGTAATGCTAAAAATATTGTTTCCATACACACGGTGGCTAGAGCATTGTGTATGTTTGCCCTTAGCAACAAACAAACAAAATAACTTTTAAAGTTGTGTCAGTTGTTAGTTATTAACGCATATTCTAGTTCATATAACAATTGACAGAAAATATCGCGGCGAAAGAGGCATAAAATAATTAAAACTTCCAAAACAATTACAATGTTTTCCCAGCTTTTATTTAAAAACATGTAGATGCTAGTAAAACGTTAGATATTCTATTTATATAACTTTAATTATTTTATTATATTTTAGCTGCACTTTTAAATGCCTCAGTATTGTTATTATTAATACGAGGGAAATAGTATATTTTTATAGGTGCTTCTTGGGTTTCAAAAATATATGTTGCCCTTTGTTCTTCAATTTTCCACCTTCGTTAGGATTAAACAAATAAATGTAAAACAAAATTATCAAAGTCACCACTGATGTTTCTCAGTTATAAGAAAAATGATTACAACTGATTCTTTAGTATGTTTAACAGCAGCCTAAATATAGACTTGTTTGTTTGTATTTAAACACAAAGCTACACAATGGGCTATCTGTGCTCTGCCCACCACGAGTATCGAAACCCGGATTCTAGCGTTGTAAGTCCGCAGACATACCGCTGTGCCACTGGGGGGGGGGGCATGTGGATTTGTATTAAACATCCAAACGAATTTTGTTCATCACTATCAGAAAAATTATTTTATTTTTAATTCGTGAAAGGCCATAAGCATTAATTGAACTGAACCTTATATTCTCATGAAACTAACACATAGTTGAAATATCATTAATGATGCTTTACAGATCTGTTCCTCGGTGGGTCAGCAGTAAGTTTCCGGACTTACAATGCTAAAATCCGGAGCTCGATTTCCTCCAGTGGAGAGAGTGCAGATAGCTCGTTGTGTAGTTTTGCGATAAAATAACAGCATCTGCAGATATAATATAAATAACAATCGTTGGTTAATGTACTAGAGATACAAAATTACTTTATGAATTTTAATATTTCTAGATATTATGCGCGTAAAATGTAAAAAAAGATAATGTAATACTGTTATTGAAATGGACGAGTAAAATAAAATATAAAAAAACAACATAATTTGTAACAAGTGACTTAAAGAAAAATTTTACAAACAGTTTCATATAATCAGTTACACGTAGATAATAACTCCTTCCAACGTAAAATATTCATCACTTTGATTAGAAAGTAATTGTTGGGTTTGAACTTCGCGCAAGGTTACATAGGGGTTATCTGCGCTAACCGTACCTAATTTATCTGTAGTAGGCTAGAGAGAAGGGAGCTATTCAATATCACCCATTGCCAACTTTTGGGTCACTCTTTAACAATTTCACCCCTCCACCTCTGAAAGAGTGAGCATGTTCGTTGTGACAGGGATTTGAACCCACGACCATTAAATTGCGAATTGAGCGCCCTAACCACCAGATCATACGAAGACACATAAAGTAATAGTCATTATAAAGTAAAACAATATATTTCAACCCATAATGTATGATAGGGAGTTGACAAACAACGATGTCTAGGCATAATAAAAATATTTTGTGTATTTCAACTGAATATTTGTCTTTCTGGTTCTGAACTTTCGCTTGGAAACAATCCTTTCGAAACATAATTTGTTGAAATAAGTTGTCTTTTTAAGTAATCCTCGAAAATCACAATGTGTGTTGAAGTTATGAAATTGTATAATTAAAAATGTTACTATTTTTTATTTCCCGTCGTACTTTGCTTGCTTCATTTCCCAGTTGTCAAGTTTCCACTAAGTCTATTCTTATTGTGCGTTAGACCTTGTCTATGTTTTTGTTTTAGTTTTAGAAAACGTACTTGTCCTGGGAATTTCAGAATATCGTAGATATTATCATAGTTTTCATCCAGTCTCGGGTTAAACGACAGAGTTGTAATCAGCTTCTTTGTTTAACGACCTACTAGCTAGAAGTGAGCTTGGTTACTTGCAGATTATCCTAATATGTGGATTGACTAATGTTTATTCTTCTAGGCTTACCTAAAATTATGAATACATCAGTTTAATATAGACTGTTTCAAGACAAATAGGATTTTTTCCGAATTTGCTGACTTATGAGAAATATTAGACTCGGATTCTGGGTTCTGTATACAGCCGTGGGGGTGTTATAGTATGACGGTCAATCCCACCATTCGTTGGTAAAAGAGTAGCCAAAGAGTTGGTGGTAGGTGGTGATGACTAGCTGTCTTCCCTCTAATCTTTCACTTCTAAACTAGCGCAGATAGTCCTCGCGTAGCTTTGCGCGAATCTGAAAAAGAAAAACAAACTGTTTACAGAATACCGTGTTTGTATGATCGGAAATACATTGAAAATCAAAAAAAAAAAAAAAGATCGCCACATATTATAAAAAAAAGTACACAAGAATTTTATAAGATAAGGAAATACTGAGAAATTCGCTGAGGCTGAATATTCTTATTAAACTAGCAACCTTACCATGAAAAAAATAAAATAAAATAAACGTGGCAGTGATTTAGTTTGAAGGAAGAAAAAACAAACTTTATGTTTGTCTTCCCTTCCCAATTGGGGTGCTCGGGAACTTCTGCTCCCCTTCAACCCCGTATGTTAGGTTTTATTGTTTCAGCAGACTTGGTTTTAAGTTGTGCTTGTAGAAATTGGCCAATGGAAAGAGATAAGATAGAGGCCACAGAGTCGTGAATAAATTCTGAAGAGGCGGACCAAGTGTCTTTCTATCCAGCGGCGGTTGGGAAGTCGAGACAAGGTGCTCTTAGTCTGGCTGGTATGACCAAGGCTGGTACACAAGTAGTGAGTTCCTGGATTTAACATTCGTGTGTTTAAAGATTAATGCTTGTATAATAAGTATGTTATTAAGCTAGGATTTATTTTCTTTACGGATGACAATCAAACTTAAGACGGCAAAAAAGTGATATAAGAATATGTACTGAAACAATATATTTCTCTTTATTTAAATTTTATAGATCATGCAGTACTCTTTCTTTATTATTTAATACGCAGAATCATAGGACGAACAGCTTTAATTGTATTTGTCAATAAGCTCAAAATGCTAATTAACATGTTTGCTAGCTCATTTACGATAGTTTTAAGTGATTTAGTAATGAATATGAATTTAATCGAAATCTGTGTAGTTTTTGAATTGATTGTTTGTTTGTTTTTGTATTTCGCGCAAAGCTACACGAGGGCTATCTGCGCTAGCCATCCCTAATTTAGCAGTGTAAGACTAGAGGGAAGGCAGCTAGTCATCACCACCCACCGCCAACTCTTGGTCTACTCTTTTACCAACGAATAGTGGGATTGACCATTACATTATAACGCCCCCACAGCTAAAAGGGCTAGCATATTTGGTGTGACGGGGATTCGAACCCGCGACCCTCAGATTGCGAGTCGAGTGCCCTAACCACCTGGCCATGCTGGGCCCTTTTGAATTGAATACATATATGAAGATTAATTCCAAAAACGTAACATGTTAATCAGAGAATGTTTTGAAAAAAGCTTTAATAAAGTTACGGGTATGCAACATCTCTTTCCGACGCAAAATACTCATACACTCAGACCATAAAGATTTTTTTAGATCGTAGATTTTGGAATTTCAAGACTGAAATATCCCTTATACTTAAATGCCTTGGAAAGCAAAGAAATATTGATCAACTTGGGGTACCAGAACTATCATAAAAAGAACTTGCTAAAAGTTGTACCCCAACAAGTGTAACAAGTGAAAATCCATGAGCGCAAAGGTCAGTTGCAAAATCCGTTCACATGCCCTAGGCAACAGTTTGCAAGATAATCAAGAAGCATTTCTGTCTGGCAAATTGACAAAAGTTACGTGTACACAAATTGCTTCTACGACACCTTGTTCACCTTCCCATACTTCAAGCATCTGAAGGCTAAGACCGGTATTATGTACGATATGACTGTTGAAACGGGCGCTGGAGAACCATCGTCCTCTTACACTGGGTTACTTGTGAATAGCACTTACGGAGACGGGGTGTGCTTTAGATATGACAGCCTTAAGACGAAACATTTTGCAGCGGAAAATAAGTTACAAAGATATTGTTATGTTGAACGACTATCAAGTAGAACATAGTTGGACGTGACGACATAGACTGTAAGTACGTGGTGAGGCTCCAATATCGATTTAATATTACGTGCTCAAATTCTGTACTAGAATCATGGCTGAAAACACTTTCCATTGATTACTACGTATAGCTCGAACAAAGTGTCATAGTAAAAACAAAATCACCCTATCTCTATGTTCTAGTATTATAATCATATTGAAAAATAATAATAAATCAATTTACCAATATTCTTCTCACTAAAATATTACAATAAGCTACTATAAGTTTGTTTAAAGTCTCATAGGATTTATAACAACATATATATGTGAAAATATAATTAAACTTGAAGCCTCAAAACTTTTTCGTTTCAGATGGAAATTATAGGACAGCCAAGAAATGAGATATTAGCAATTGCTATCATCCATGTACGTGTACAACGTAATGAACAGTAAAAATGGTGACAACTCGACAAACTCGTCTTCAAGGAAAACGTGCTGTTGTTGTTGTTTGTTGGTTGTTGTTTTTTTTTGCACTATTCAAACATAACTTTTGATCCTTAAAGAATTACAAACGTTACAGTTTGGACAACCTCTCTAGCAACTTTTACAATCATAGTAAGTCATGTTAAACAATCAGAACTCTTATAATTGAATCGATAACGTCGTTAGAGTAAAACAAGCATAGTTTAGATAGAGCCTTTACTAAAGTACGCTATTAGTTGGAGCAAAGTGTAAACCATACAAATTATCGGTATTGTCACTAAAATTGGAGTAATTGTGAAGCTTACTTAGCAAAACTATCCTACTCAAATTTGGGCTGAAAGAAATGTGGAGATATTAACAATGAAAATGTTGTAATTATGTGTCCGGGCTTTATGTGTGTCCGGGCTGTTGAAATTACTTTAGACTAATTATACAGGTATTAAAACTTTAGTTAATTCAAGAACAAAATATTCTAGAAATATTCCTCTATTTTATAATTTATCTGTCGGTATTGTTATATACATATGTATTTTGTTTTTGCTTTGTTAAATCTACTATACACATATGTGTATATGCATGGATATATCGAATGTCACGTAAGACACGAATTTAGAAAGATTTTTTTATAGTGAGCAATACAAAGTAATCCTTGCGTAATTCTTCAATTACAGCTTACAAGTAAAATTCTACACTACTTTACATATATTCTGTAATAATTCGTACAAGAATAAATTGTGTACCATGGTTCGAACAAATGGCGATGAGATAATGAGCGATTTATTTGACGTTTGTATTTTTACTTTAGCCTCTCCAACAATTTTAATTAATATAAATGTTTCATGTAATTCTAGTATTTTACGTGAATTTAGTGTTGAAATTCTTATACTTCATCAAAAATTTCTATAATATATTCTGTAACAAGATGTTGTCATTAGTAAAATAATTTGACTACAATTACAGCTGAAGAATGAAAGCTGTATTAAAATATTGCAAAACATTAAGAAATGTAGCATTGTGATTCAGTTTTACAAAATATTAGAATACTGATTTATTTAGGTATGAAGTACATAATAAAATTATAGATCATCTTATTTAAAAATTAAATAGTTGAATGACTTGTGTTCCATGAGAGTTACAATTGTAGAAATACTAACAATCAAGTATCATGGACATTTCTTTTCGTTCATGGAAAATATAAAAAAAATTATTGTACCAAATGTAAAATGTTTTGAATGTTACAAATATTTTCAGCGATATATAATTTACCTGGTTTGTCAAGGTGACATTCACGGTCATCATGTTTGCAAATAATAAAGTTATTAATTAATATGTAATTAACAAATGATTCTTAAATACTGTTATTAAATGGTGTGTAATTTCGACACACTTGTTTCATTCATTCCACAAAAATTACTTATTTATTATATTTTATTTAAAACATTAGATATTTAGGCTGGATATTATGTAGGTAGAGGGACAGTTGAAAATTACTTTTACTTAAGCTACTGAACTACAATGTTTCCAGCAAAACAGTTATAGCAAGTAGTATTAGAAGTGAAGTTACATCAACACATTGAATTAAATAAATACATAGGTTAAACAACACGTATAAACGAAACCTTTATTTCGTGACATTTAGGAAGACGTCATTCATCAGACATCACACACCGTGTTTTAGTAATTAAGTGCCTTTGTATAATGAATATGCACTTATTTTGTTGTTTTCCTAACAACACTTGGAACATATTTTATCTTACGTTTAAACTGAAGACAACTGTTGTTAGTTTAATTGAGGAAGAAATATTCTAGAACTTCTCTTTTCTCAAATAGGTGTTTTAGTCCATAACATGGGAAATATCAAAAGGCTTAGTAAATATAGACTTTTAGAATTCTAGTCTTTCCGCAAAATAAAGTATATCATAAATAAAGAAAAAATAATCTATAAATCCAACCCAGTAGTTTCTGAAAAACAATCACTTTCATGAATGAAACTCACAGGTTTGATATTTTTATCTTTTTGTGTTAAACATATTCAGTTAAAATTATAATATAGAACAGTTAGTTACAAATAATTGTTTTAATAACTGATTGAGTCTTATTCGAGATTATTGAGATGATTATATGTTTAAAAACAGTTAATGTTTAACAAGTCTTATACCATTTTAGTTTTAAATCCTCTTAATCTGTCCTTAACACAACAGTAGAATGGATATTCAAACGTATCTGATGCCATATCATATGAAAATTGTGATAACGAAAAGCTGGCAGTGAACACGATACAAAACGTTGACTCTATTCAATTTCAGGTTTAATATTATCGTCTGTTAGCTTTGTGAAATAAAGCAGGTTTCCAGCCATCATAAAAACTGCATTCACATGTGAAACTCTATAAGCTTTTTGAAATAATGCATAAGTTTCTTTTGTTATGCCATTAGTTTCATGGGTCAGTCTCTTTCTTTCCCTCTCTTAAATATTTTGTACCATTAGCTTTGCACTTTTATCAAGAATTAAGAATGTTCAATAATTATTAAATGTTATTTGTATATAATTGATATAACCAACTAGTCAGCAAAATATGTATTTAATTAAACTTTAAATCCACACTAGCCAATTTTTATTTCTCATGGCCTATGAAAAAACGTTTACAAAATCTATCTTATGATATTTCCATCTAAACCATTTCTAATGGCTTTTGTCAACTAACTCATGTATGTGTTAATTCGGAAATTCGCAAAACTCCTGCTTGTTGCGTTTCCGGAAAGGGGGAAAGGAACTTGCACTAGAGTTGAGTATTGTTATCAGAAGGAATTTCCCCTATATAACATTGGAGTTATACCAGGTGTTAGGTGCATGCTACGTTATTTTTTTCCTTCGTTATCTATGATACAAATATTTTGTGTCAGGTTTCTGTAACAACATAAATGTACCTTAAGTGTTTTTAACAAGAGTTGGACAAAATGATTAAAACATCTGTTCATATCTACATTTTGTTTATTAATATGGAGTTGATCCTCTATGAGCAGATAATACAGCATTAAAATGACATGAAATTGATAAAACAGTGTTGTATAGCAAACAATGGCATTTTTTACCATTCGAAGATCAAAGTTTGTAATTGTTTAAGTGTTATTGGTAATGGAAATCTGCTTCACATTTTGGTTTCAAGAATTGACCATAGAGGCACAACAACTTTTACACCTTTTACACCTTTGGTGGCCAAGTTAGGTTCCCAAATTCTTCATCATATTTGAACCAATCTTTAACAATTTCAGCAGTATGAACTAGTGCATTGATTTACTGAAACTGGCAAATTTCGTTTGAGTGAAACCGGTTAATAATATAAAATATCATAAAGCTCAAAAATAATTGTTAAGCTTGGAAATGATACAAAATGATCTTCTATTTAAATCTTTAATACGATAATTCATAGAATTTTTTAGTTTATTAAAAGTGATACATTTTAGAGATTTCGGTGCTACACAAAACAATAAAATTCCTATACAATGTCAGGAAAACAATCAGTTTAAAAGGGCCCCCAGTAGCACAGCGGTATGTATGCGGACTTACAACGCTAGAAAAAGGGTTTCGATACCCGTGGTGGGCAGAGCACAGATAGCCCATTGTGTAGCTTTGTGCATAATTACAAACAAACAGTTTAAAAAGAAAACAAAGAAACAAATTTGTTTATATAAGAACTAAATGAGGTAAGTAATTTTTATTTGTTCAAAATACACTGAAAAAAATTTTAGTCTGTGGCTTATATTTTAACATTCCAAACAAGTTGAAGTTTGAAGATTACTTTGTACAATTTGAGTGTTTTTTGTAACCGTTGTCTCCTCAAACCATCTGGTCTAAATCTGGTCAATCTTTCAGTAATATTGTATCTCATTAGTAGGGAGTACACAGTTAAGGAAGTAAAGATAATATTAGATAATGTTCTTCTTCCTTCTTTATAGACCGTCGGACAGTATCCCGGGTTACTCTATAAATAATATATTAATGAAGTCAGCCAATTTTGAGTGATGAAGTCACAAGTTAATAAAAAAGTGAAAGGTGCCTTGTTTCAGGGTTTGTTTTTTTTTTGTATCTTTCTTCCGGGGAAAATCTTGAGACAAAATACACCGTCGGACAGTTTCCAGTTGCCACACCAAAAAGTTACGGTAATCGAGGCAGCCAGCTCTGGTTGATGGATACTAAATACCCACAAGCAGATACATACATAATGGATCATATTTATAGTTAAAAATTAATAATTATAATTCTAGTTAGAAAAAAATAAGTTCAGAAGTATTGCCTACTTTGAAGAATTTAAGTAAAATGATGATATTTTTATTTCTAAATCTGATAAAGAAAGTGACTTGTTTAATAATTATAACACTGATTAGAAAAAAATAACAACTTAAGTTTAGAAGAATTAACTATTTTAAAGAATCTAAATGAAATGATAATATTTTCATTTCTAAATATGGTATAGGGAATAGCATAATAATTTGGGATAAAGAGTAATATTTAAGAAGGGCTAAAGACATTTTAAGTGATTCAAAAAAATTTTTGAAGTTACGTTGTGATCCTACTGATACCAGAGAGATTAGGCTAGAAAGGTTCCTATTGTAACTAAAGAAAGGTAATATGTTAAATGAGAGACACTATTTAAGAATTAGACCATCTGACAATCACTCAGGGATTTCTTATGGTCTTCCTAAGATCCGTGGAGAACGATGTCCATTACGACCTATAGTTTTAAATATTGGAACTTATAATCATTATCTGATGGTATTTTAGCTTATTTTAAGTGAGTTAGAGTTTTACTACTAACGAATATACAGCTTTGAGTTTTCCAATGACGTACAGCAGTTGAAGCTTAATATCAACGTTTATTGTGTTATTTAGAAACTTCATATGTAAATAGTTTGCTAAAGCTTGTTCATATAGTTATGAAGCATTCGATAAATCACACTCATAAGAAAACCATACTTGCACAAGAATTGTTTGATATTAATACATTTTTTATTATAAGTATTTGAAATTTTGAGGAACGATGAAATAAAACGTTTTCTTTAAAAAAGTTAGCATAAAGCTGCGACGTTGAAATACAAGTCAGTAAACGCTTATTATGGTATACTGCATATTTGAAGATACTATCACCTTATGAATCAAAGTGTCCAGAAATTAGAGTTTATGATATGATGATGTTTAACAGTAAATTGCATACCGTTATGTTTGCTGTTTAACTGTTTCAGAAATTGACAAACATGATCAGATTTTCTAAAGATTGTGAAAGTATAATCTACATAGTATAGCGGTTTAGAACACAGTGGACAGTTTTCCTAACATTGCTTCTCATGACAACAAAAACTGGCAAAAGAAGGAGCCAATCTACAACCCACGGTAAAGATCACCTTCAAATAAAAAATGCGATCCTTTAGTTGTAAAATTCAACAATTTCAAAATGCTTAAATTATAAGGGTTGTTATTAAAAATCAAATCAGTATTTAACTGTATAGTTTGTTCTAAAGGTATCTTTGTTTACAAAGTCTTGCCGTCAAAGCTAGAATTTAGTCATAACTTTTCCCTATATTGATAGATATTTTCTTAATACAAAGTCCAGTTACGAAATATATTTTTTAGGATATATCTTCAAATACAGTTCAGAAGCATTTTAACCCTAATTTAATTATAGAGTTAAGTATTATATTCCTTTACTGAAATCATCAAGTGCTGTTTTTTAATTTACCTGTCCTTGCTTTCAGCATGGTTATATTGGTTGTACTAAATTAAAACTGTCCGTGAAATAACGTGCAAATTTAAGGTCTGGGAATAGATCTAGTGTACATATCCTAGATGAGTTTGACGTAGTTGCAAATTTAAACTATTTTAAGATCTAAACAAGAGACAATGATGAACAGAGCCTTCGTGTAAAACAGAGCTTTCTCATACAATCTAAGCCAGCAATTAACCAAGTAAATACTACTTTCGGCTTTCAAGTCATAGGAAAATGTGTCTGTATGTCCGTCGTTGTCAATGTACACGGATTATTTTTGGCAGGACAACGAGGAATAATATTCTACATATGTCCACCAATGTTCATCAAAATCCGATAACTTTTGGTTTAGTTATAAAGCAAAAATAATGTGAAAAATCGGTCCTCATGTTAACAGATAGGAATTTTTGGAATTTCGTGACCTTGAACTTTGATCTTGACCCTCCAAGATTAATCACTTCTAGGTTCGGTCATAGTCTAAATGCATTCCAACTTACGTCCAAATCCATTCGGCCATTTTGGAGAAATCTTGCTGACAAATTACACAAACAAACACACACACAGAGCAGAAAACATAGCCTCCGTCCACCTTCGGAGCCGAAGATAATAAGTATGTAACAACGTTTCTTGCTACGGCAGAAATCACTACCTGATCAGATAATCTAAACCTAAATGTATAAACAATATATCATTTTCCGTAAAACAAATCAAATCACAATTAAAATGTTTTAAAATTCGATTTATTCTTCTAAGTAAAATAGATTTGTAACATTTACCTTTTTTATGTTCGTCAAAACGTAGTAAAAGCGTACATTTTCTTCGTTTACAAAACCATTTATTTTCTCTACAACATTACGATTCACTTAAAATTACAAACACAGAACACTAAACCTTTGAGAGATTGATGAGTCATATAATCTACTTAACATTTGCCCTTAGACATGAAGTACCCATGCTACGCATTCAACATGTACGAAACCTTGTGACTTTCCAGTAGATCTTTTGTGTGTAAGATAATTAAACTACTTCAACAAACAATTACCTACAAATAAAAAACACTGCTAATTCACTTCTTAAACCTAGTGACCATGTGATGCATATTATAGTTCATGGTAAACTCGAGTGTCACTCATGTTTTTTTCAGGAACACTGGCTCGTTCTATATTATTCCACGTTACTCGTTTGGTGGTTCACGAACTCCTTCCAAAGATGTAGAACAAGTTAGACCAGACTTGGCAGGTGGGCTAGGGGTGGCCTGGAGAATGTCCCTATATAAATGGTGTAACCCCTCCAATTTCTACCAGAAGAGGCTAAAACGCGCCCTGAAAGCAACCCAGGCATTATATGGGTATAGGAGTAGGTTGTCAGGATCGCTGAACACAAATATATCTGTTATCGGATTTTGTGTTCTTGGCTCCCCTCAGGACCCCTTGCGTGTCATGTTTGAAGTTATGTTCATATCCAACTCATTAGCTAGCGGGATGAAACATGAAACAAATACACAGGTACTATAGGCTGAGTCTTAGTTCACGGGTAAGAATACTCTTTATGGTACTATAAAAGTAACTGGGGATAAGAGAGAAGTTTAATCGGTACACTGAGGTCTCTGTGAACCATGAGAGGGCCTTTGAACCCTACAGCAAAGAATTGATATTTTATACTAGAGAGGGAAAGAAATGTGGACAAGCTGTTTTAATGTTATATAGGTTGAATGTTTTTCATAAACATTTTGTGTTTAATAATTGCATATTCTCATTTTCTGTTTGTCCACTCTGAATGTATGACTTAAAATTTAATTTATACATGTTCCATGATCGTTTTTAGTTTATTTCAATACGATCAAAATTACAAAAGTTTGGACAAATGTTTCGTATAATCTAAACAATATTACTAGTTTTATATAGGATAAAATCTGCCTTCTACTATTACTTCGCAGATATAGCAGCGTCACTTTTAAAATCTATGCTAGAAAGTTACTGTTTACCTACATAGTTGATCAAACAATCGCTTGTTTAGTTTTATCAGTTATTATTTTGTGTAAACTTCTACGTTATGTAGGCATGACACCAGAATTTATTATTATTTTACTTGTGTGCAGAATATATTTGAAATTCCCGTGACAGATCACAACTTAAAACCCAA
Source organism: Limulus polyphemus (assembly GCF_000517525.1). NCBI lineage: Eukaryota > Metazoa > Arthropoda > Merostomata > Xiphosura > Limulidae > Limulus > Limulus polyphemus. The sequence continues at coordinate 106,402 of NW_013666722.1, read as the reverse complement.
CCATAGTGTTTTATGCTTCAAGTATATTCAGCGTATAACTCTTATATCCCTATATCGTAAATAATATATTTATTGTATTAATATATAGATGTTTTATGACAAAAAGATTAAAGTCTAGTCTAGCTGGCGAAAACCACACTATGCACATTCGTAAAATTTTCACATAGCGATTTCTGCACTTTAGTACCGATTTACGACTGTACATGGTAGCGATGCGTCGATGAGGCTGTAAATTTACAGACTTACAACGCTAAAATCCGGGGCTCAATTCCTCGCGGTGGACACAGCGGATAGCCCAATGTGGCTTTACTCTAAAACAAACAAACAAAAATATACATATAATGGCAGAGCCAATATTTGTATTATACACTAAGCTAAGCGAAGAAAAGAAAATCCATTTCCATATAACCTATACTAGCTGATGTCTTGAATAAAACTACAGTCATCCAGGATTAGTCAATGAATGCAAAAAAAATAATCACTTTCCAATACAGTAAGGACGACCCATTGTTCTGGAGGTGGTGTGCGTTTTTAGTTACATATATGGATAAGCATATAACTGTTTATTTAATATATAAGTAATTCACTTTTTGCTTAAGTCACCCTATATTGTGAGTTGGGATGTAAATGTTAAAAATGAAAATAATATAAATAGTGGAAATGTTTATCTGAGAGTTAAACATATTTATAAACTGAGAGTTAACTGCATATTTACATATTTATAAACTGAGAGTTAACTGCATATTTACATATTTATAAACTGAGAGTTAAACATATTTACATATTTATAAACTGAGAGTTAACTGCATATTTACATATTTATAAACTGAGAGTTAAACATATTTACATATTTATAAACTGAGAGTTAACTGCATATTTCTGTTTGCATATATATTCACGACACCAAAAAAACGGCGCTAAATAAAATATCATAAAGGATAAATTAACGTGTCTAAATAAAAAACGGTTTTTGAGTTATATTTTGTGCAACGTTTTGAGCAGATGCCTTTTGTTAGGCAGTAAAGACCGTGTTCCATTGAAATTAGGCTAAGTAAAAAAAGCCACATGAAAGACGTGTTAACTTATCCTGTTTTATCCCTTATCTGAGTTTTTTCTCTCACATATTGCGGAACAACAGTCACGTCTTGGGTCAATAGTTTTAGGCGTTGACAGCAGAAGTGTGGTAACCTAACCCGCTACTGCTATTCGGACAATATAACATTAAAACTATCAAACATGTAAGTTTTGTTTAAAAACTGCTTAAGCAGGGAACACATGTAAGAGCAAACACATAGATTTTCAATTATTCCTCTATTGCACTTTTTTTGATCATTCTATGCTGTTTTGGACAAATTTCTTTCGTGTGGTAATTGTTCTGAAAGCCTATTCTCATGTAAACACATCGAGAGAATTTCACTTTTCATGTTTCATTCTCATGCATTCTGTGAGTTATGTAAGTACAACACATCACATTATTACGTCAGAAAATGACGCTGAAATGTCTGCAAAGCACCACTGTGAGCAGAGTTCGATTCTCAGATATAAAATCAACAAATTCTAAAGCATCTCCTTAACCAGTCTTCCTGTCGTGAACTATATACCTTACATTTCAACCCGTTATAGTTTTACGGTCTTAGCATTTAACACGATGTATCTGTACAACTTGTAACTATATATTTATGTCCGAAAAGTAAGCACACTTGCCACATTTCTCTTTCGTCGAAAAACTTGATTTTACACATTTGTCATTAAATTTCATTCACACTATCTTTCGTGTTTATGAAGTGAATAACTTTAAAATAAAATATATTGACACTTTTTTGGCTACTGTAAGCCGTTTTTCAGTTTAAAAGAAACAGCACATAATGACACTTGAGAGTTTACAAATTCCTTCTAAAAGTTAGAAACCCAGATATAAGGTAATTTTCTTTGATGATAAGATTTATAAAAAAATTATAGTTACATCCACCATTCAAAAAAATTACAGTTGTTGTTTAAGAGCAAAGCTACACAATGGCTTATAAACGCTCTGTCCACCACGAGGAATCGAACGCTGTAGTTTGGCATTATAAGTCTGAGAATCTACCGCTGACCCACTGAGAGACTGAAAATTACAGGGAAAAGTATATTACGTTATTTTCTACTGTCGTTCTTATAAAACCATTTCACAATTACATCGACCCTTCAAAAATTACAACCTGAAAAATAATACGTTATTTTCTACTGTCATTGTTATTTATAAAACCATTTCACAATTACAATCATACTTCAAAAATTACGGGCAAAAGTATTTTACACTAGTTTCTACTGTCATTGTTATTTATAAAACCATTCACTGTTACATCGACCATTCAAAAATTACTCTCGCTTTCTGAGCTTGAAGGATTCACAATTTCAAATGGATATAAAATTTCAAATACAACTCAATTCTTTATATATGATTATTCGTGATGATTCGTGTTGGTATACGTTTATGATTGCGTACAAACTGTCTTTTTCATAGTAGTTAGGATGGCACCAAGTGTGTATGGGAGTGTGACGTCATGCACAATTAATATGCAAATGATATCAAAATGAATTATTAATTAAATGTTAATTAGATGCAAATTAATAATCAAGTAATTAAGTAGATGTATTGAAATTAATGATGTATTAATTACAGATAATTAATTAATGGATGATTAATATGCAAATTAATAAGCTATGCAATATGAAATTAATTAAGATCTAATTAACCTTTGGTAGTTAATATGTGTGTAATAATATTCCAGCTGTTGATGTCAGCCGATGTTTTCCAAGAAATGATGTTGTTTTGTTGTTAAATATAAGATTTCAAACGTTCGGTTCGTATGTGGCTCCATCTGTGGATATCAATCGAATATATTATATTTTCTATTAATATGTCATTTATTACGATTTAATGTCTTTACAAATTGCAAAAATATTTTTGTTATAATCATGAATTATTGATTGATATTCAAGTCAGAAGATGATTTTCTCTCAAATCAGACCGTGTTTTCGCTCTGCGTTATGAAAAATATACTTTTGCTTATTATTAATGTGATAGTTAGTACAGTTTGAAAACAATATATCTATGACAAATAATAAATAAAAAAAAAACGAATTTGACAACTATTGTGATTTACCGTTTTTCATTTCATTAATTAATCCTTACACATTCTAGAAAATTTTAATACTTCATAAGTTAAAATTATTATTTGAACGAAACATGTTAAGTATCACACCTTTTTACAAAAATTTGCAGTTTTCTACTTACCTTTCTTCGGTGATTGCACTGTCACATCAAATGTCAGTTTACTTTACACCATTCTTATGTTCTTTCTTTTAATTCATATACTATACACAATTTTCAATCAGACTGTATAACTAGGCCTATTTTCTCGACTACATTTTTTTTTTGGAAAGTAGCGAATATCTGCTATTTTCACTTACTGTTCTGGCTTGCACTGGCCCCTAAACGTTTTTTTTGCACCAGTCATTAGGATTGGAATTGTCATACATACTTATATCATGTTTCTCCTGAAGTAAGTTATTTGTTCTCCTTCTCAATTGTGAATTTTTAGTTCAATTCTACAGAAAACAGGAACACACTTTCTTTATAACACAGGGATAATTTTAAGTGGTTTTCGATTCCATACATCTGAGATTTTAGTGTACATATACATATCTACCATATTGTGCAATTTCCCGAAAAACATCGGTTCTTCCAAGACCCTGCATATTTGTAATTATATATTCCAAGAATTGGTATATTTATGCTTATTTCTCATCCAGTCACGTGTCACAGGTCTACTATAAAAAAACGGCAACTAAATCAATGTAGATTCATTCTACGACTAAGAGGTCTTCTCAATAAATTACAATAACTTTCTAGCTAGTACCAAATCCTCTGTTTACTATGGTAAGTTCTAATGTAAGTTCCGATTGTTTATGATTTTAATTGCATGATGATAGTTGTACTTTATGTGTCTTTTAGCTAGTTTACTTTTATTGAAAGCTATTTAATTATACAGTCTGTTTTCACTTCTACTCGTTTGATTTGTATCTTTCTTTACACATTTCTTGTCTACCTCTGATAATGTGTTGGATACACACCTCCAGCTATTATATGTCGAAATGGTAAGTTGATTCTAACAATCAGTATCAAAGACATATTCTAGTACCATATGTTAAAGATTTATATATTTTCGCATTTGAGTTATTTACAATGTGATTCTTTTCTTTTTTAGAACTTCCCAGGACCCAAACGTGCATCCGACAAAGATGAAGCAGGAATAAGATTTTCTCATATTGGTAACAAACTCTATACTGGTGTTTTGAATTATACGTTTTCAGTTAAATTATTTCTTACATGTTTACTTATTATATTTTCTTTTCTTTTACAGACATCTAGTAAATGTGTCCGGTGTGATATTTTTAACATTAGGAAATTTTCGACACGACACGTGAAAAAGTATAATGCCATGTCAACTTCGTATAATATCATGCTTAATAAAGACTAATATGGGACCAGTCCAGGAATATTTCTCTTTCACATGAGAAAAAATCATTTCTATAACTTGATTAAACTAAACATTTTAGGAAACAATGATAATGCCATAAGGATATAGTTAAAACTGTCAATAACCCTAATTTTAATGGGTTTGACAGTCATAACCATTATCTTTCCACCATTAGCAATAATCTCAGGTTTTATCCCTTGATGAATAAGGTAATTTAAAATGAAATGACTGCCAAATACTTTCATGTTATGAGCTATTGTGTAGTTCTTATTTTCCCCAGAAAATAGGAACTCACAAAACTCATTCCATACATTGTATCATTTAAATACAACCTCTTTACCGTTAAAATTGTGGACCACACAGTAATTTATTTCATGAGTTCCCATTTCGTTGGTCAGTCTCAAAATAAAAAATAACAACTCTCTCTGTTGGTTTTAGGTGGGAAGTAGTCTCGTCTAGTATATCCTCTAAATTATTGGAAACAGAATACAGAATTCATGAGAGGCTGACTGACAGTGCCAAGAGGAAGGGTACATCTTCAACTTTCAAAATGAGATGTACCAGTAAGTTATACCATCCTTAATAGTATTATTGTTGAGAGCAACTATATAAAAATATAAATGATTGTAACACTTGATTCAATAATTTATTAAAACATCATTCATTATCGTACATATTTCTATTTTTATCTCTTTAGGTACAGTCGATCAGACGTTGACATACATCACTTGTGCTGTCTACAGTTCAAAGAAGGAATTTCTCGCCACCTGCGATATTGAACCTTTCAGATATACGACCATTGCTTCTGTATGCATGTCCATATACAGAAGCAAGTTTATAGCACCACGTCTTTAGCTCTTGTACCTAAACACGGATACTTTACAACTAACAATTATAGTTAGGTAAGTATACAGTAGTTAGGCTACCTACAGCACTCTGAAGGGGTTAATATCCAACATGCTCTTAATGGTGATGAAGTGACAATCTTAAATTATAGTGTTGATGGCTTCTGTAAGAAGCATGACACTATATATGCATTTTACTACAACGCGTATAATTTATGTTACGATCCTGAGAGAATGAATGTTATTCTAAATAGACTCATGTGGTCTGTTAGAAAACATACTTTAGACAGGCAACATAAACTAGCAGCTCAGGGATATAAGATTGTTTTGATC